>NC_036842.1:5546330-5612313 GCF_002910315.2 Salvelinus sp. IW2-2015 | reverse complement strand
AGGAACACACAGGGTTTAAATACTAACAA
Organism: Salvelinus sp. IW2-2015; assembly: GCF_002910315.2. Lineage (NCBI taxonomy): Eukaryota > Metazoa > Chordata > Actinopteri > Salmoniformes > Salmonidae > Salvelinus > Salvelinus sp. IW2-2015. The sequence continues at coordinate 5,612,284 of NC_036842.1, read as the reverse complement.
GGGAATGACCTACAGGTGCAAACAATAATTAGAGCAAGAAAAACAAAAGGTACAAAAAAGGTGCAATGGGGACATCTAGTGACCAAAACCCGAACAGTCYTGGCCAAAACCTGACAGAAGCATTTGTGTTTAGTGAGTCCGCCAGATCAGAGGCAATAGGGATGACCAGGGATGTTCTCTTGATAAGTGCATGAATTGGACCATTTTCCTGTCCCGCTAGCCATTCAAAATGTAACTTTTGGGTGTCAGGGAGAATGTATGGAGTAAAAAGTACATTAAAGTAAAAGTTGTACAGATACCACAAAATAGGACATAAGTATTACTTCAAAGTATTTATACTTAAGTTCTTTACAACACTGATCATGCTGAAACATGAGGTGATGGCGGCAGATGAAAGGCACGACAATGGGCCTCAGGATCTAGTCACGGTATCTCTGTGCATTGAAATTGCCATCGATAAAATGCAATTGTGTTCGTTGTCCTTAGCTTTTGCCTGCCCATACCATAACCCCACCGCCACCATGGGTCAGTCCGTTCACAACATTGACATCCTTGGCTGGCGTGGGTGCACATGGTCTGCGGTTGTGAGGCCAGTTGGACATACTGCCAAATTCTCTAAAATGCTCACTAACAGGGATGTAAAAACATTTTTTAGAAATTAGCTTTTTGTGTGCATGGAACATTTCTGTGATCTTTTATTTCAACTCATGAAACATGAGACTATGTCACGCCCTGACCATAGTATGCTGTGTATGTTTCTATGTTTTGTTTGGTCAGGGTGTGATCTGAGTGGGCACTCTATGTTGTTTGTCTAGTTTGTCTATTTCTATGTGTTTGGCCTGATATGGTTCTCAATCAGAGGCAGGTGTTTGTCGTTGTCTCTGATTGGGAGCCATATTTAGGTAGCCTGTTTTGTATTGTGGGTTGTGGGTGATTGTTCCTGTTACTGTGTTTGTTCACCATACGGGACTGTTTCGTGTTCGTTAGTTTATTCGTTATTTTGTTATGTTTGTTTCAAGTATTACGCATGGTGTCTCCAGTACGTGTGCATAGACCAGTGCAGCCTATTCCACCTCGCCGCACTGGCAAGGCTACAGTGAGCATTCAGCCAGGTAGGGTTGGGCAGGCTCGGTGCTCGAGACCTGTAGTGCGCCTCCACGGTCCGATCTATCCGGTGCCTTCTCCACGCACCAGCTCTCCTGTGGCAGCCCCACGTACCAGCTCTCCTGTGGCAGCCCCACGCACCAGCCCTCCGGTGGCAGTACCACGTACCAGGCCTCCAGTTCCAGCACCCCGCACTCGCCCTGGGGTGCGTGTCCCCAGCCCGGTACCACCAGTTCCGGCACCACGCACCAGGCCTACAGTGCGCCTCCAGGGTCCAGTATGGCCTATTCCTGCTCCCCGCACTCGCCCAGAGGTGCGTGTCCCCAGCCCGGTACCACCAGTTCTGGCACCACGCACCAGGCCTACAGTGCGCCTCGGCAGGCCTGAGCCGCCCTCCTGTCCAGCGCCGCCTGAGCCGCCCTTCAGTCTGGAGCCGCCTGAGTCGCCCTTCAGTCAGGAGCCGCCTGAGCCGCCTTTCAGTCCAGAGGCGCCTGAGCCGCCCTTCAGTCCAGAGGCGCCTGAGCCGCCGGAGCTGCCCTTCAATCCAGAGCTGCCCTTCAGTCCGGAGGTGCCCTTCAGTCCGGAGCTGCCATTCAGTCCGGAGCTGCCATTCAGTCCAGAGCTGCCCTTCAGTCCGGAGCTACTCTTCAGTCCGGAGCTGCCCTTCAGTCCTGAGCTGCCCTTCAGTCCTGAGCTGCCCTCATCCGGAGCTGCCCCTCAGTCTTGAGCTGCCCTTCAGTCCGGAGCTGCCCCTCAGTCGGAGCTGCCCCTCAGTCCGGAGCTGCCCCTCAGTCCGGAGCTGCCCCTCAGTCCGGAGCTGCCCCTCAGTCCGGAGCTGCCCCTCAGTCCGGAGCTGCACCTCAGTCCGAAGCTGCCCTCAGTCCAGAGGCGCCCTCAGTCCAGAGGCGCTCCTCAGTCCAGTGGGCCCTTTATTAGGGTTCCCAGTTCAAGGTCGGCGGCGAGGGTCGCCGCTCCAAAGAGGTCACTGAAGCGGGTAATGACTATGGTGGAGTGGGGTCCACGTCCCCCGCCGGAGCGCCACCGCGCCAGATGCCCACCCTGACCCTCCCTATAGGTTTAGGTTTTTGCGGCCAGAGTCCGCACCTTGGGGGGGGGGGTGTACTGTCACGCCCTGACCATAGTTTGCTGTGTTTTCTATGTTTTGTTTGGTCAGGGTGTGATCTGAGTGGGCATTCTATGTTGTTTATCTAGTTTGTCTATTTATATGTGTATGGCCTGATATGGTTTCAGTCAGAGGCAGGTGTTTGTCGTTGTCTCTGATTGGGAGCCATATTTAGGTAGCCTGTTTTGTATTGTGGGTTGTGGGTGATTGTTCCTGTTTCTGTGTTTGTTCACCATCCGGGACTGTTTCGTGTTCGTTAGTTTATTCGTTATTTTGTTTTGTTTGTTTCAAGTATTCTAAATAAATATGAATACTCACCACGCTGCATCTTGGTCCGATATCTCCTACTCCTCCTCAGACGAGGAGGACGAAGACAGCCGTTACAGACTAACACTTCTCATGTTGAGTGTATATTTTGTTCAGTGTGTTTTATGGAAAAAATCTTTCTGAACGATGCACCATGCTGCACAATATAACCGAGCGGCTTAATCGGATAGCTTAATCGAATCCTCTCACTCTCCAACTAAACCAGGAAACATGAACACCTCTAAAACTGTAAGGACAAACAAAGTAAGTATTTACATTTCTTTTGTTTAATTTTACCGTTAATTTGTAGGACATAAAGAATAGTTCAGTGACATAATGCATTGTCTGCAGCCAGCTCAAAAAAAGCAATGTCCTAGCTGAGTCATCCATAATGTTTCCATAATAGCTTTTAATGCGTTTTTTGGCCACGTGCACCAAAACTTGACACACACACACACACACACACGCACACGCACACGCGCACGCGCACACACAGCAATAGCACTTATATCGGCCTTTGGTTATAATATATATTCCATCTCTTTGTAAAGCAACAACTCCACCCCTGTCATATCACACCTAACATAAAAACAACAATTCCAACAATTCCACTGGTGGGAGAGGTGTTATCATGTAGCATTTCTATGGTAATAATGGTAAAGACACTGCTTTGCTGCCACATAGTTCATCCATCATCTGAGAAAGACCTCCAGCACATTCTTTTGGAGATGATATACTGTTAGACGACGTATGGAATATAGCTGTGCGAATGTGCCTTAGAGCCAACCCCCATGGACACATACAGACAGACAGTATATGCCTTACACCCACAGACATAAAAGAGATCACACTGTATTGTTGGGTTGAAGGCAATTTTTAGTATTGTACTTTAGGTCAAGCCTGTTGCTTCCACCATTGAACCATTTTTTCCCCCAGATTTCCTTCACATGATTTCACAGTTCATATGTTAAGAGGGTAAAAGTCTTAAAGGTGCCTGCATTCAAAACATTTGAATTCATCACACACAAAGGAGTTACACAGACTCATAACGTATTTATAGACTAACTAATTATAATACAGGCCAATAAACCGTTATGTTGAGAGCTCACTGAGACAAAGACGACACGGAATAATATACCTTTTGTATTGAGGGCGCTGCCTAGGAGGGATGGATTTCAAACACACACACACACACGCACTAGCCCTCATCATCACACCCCAGTGCACCACTGACAGACTACACTTACATACAGGAATCACTGGGCTATTTAATTGCCGTATCGGATGTCCTGGCAGGTAAAAGGCTTTTGTACAATACATGGGATTCTGACTGACGGACAGGGAGAACCTGAGCTTCCAGCCATTTGCTGTACTTACTAAAGACTGAATTCTGTCAATGGAAACGCATCACTGTGTTGAGTGACGTGCCTCCACAATACCAAAACGCCTTTCTACTGACCAGCTTTGTAAATTCACAGACAGAACTTTCCTTATTATTACCATGTTGTGGGAAATCACTTGACGATTAATGTTTGTGTCTCTTCTTTCATGATGCAGCTCCGTCTATCTATTTGGTACTAGTACTTCCATCTTTGGATAAATACGCCTCGAAAATATTTTCAAATTCCACTCTCTTGATTCAACCCCATGTAAATCTTGTTTCCCCATGTAGGATTTCCTTTATATGACCTGGGAAAGAATGTTGGGGAGATATAAAATCAGCTTTGGAGGTAGAGGATATTCCCTTTTCTAGTTTCATATTACCTTGTATGTGACTAGCAGCACCTCATTGGCTGTATTTGCAATATAGGTTAGTATGAGGAATCTGTGTAGACTATATGTTTGTGGGTGTGAGTACAAGTCACTGGATGCATCCCTATTGGCCCTGGTCAAAAGTAGTGCACTACTTAGCGTAGAGGGTGCCATTTTGGATGCACCCACTATTTCTAATCTGTCACGCCCTGACCTTAGAGAGCCTTTTTATGTCTCTATTTGGTTTGGTCAGGGTGTGATTTGGGGTGGGCATTCTATGTTTTAGTTTTCTATGATTTTGTATTTCTATGTTTTGGCCGGGTATGGTTCTCAATCAGGGACAGCTGTCTATCGTTGTCTCTGATTGGGAACCATACTTAGGTAGCCCTTTTCCCTCCTTTCAGTGTGGGAAGTTGACTTTGTTTGTGGCACATAGCCCTTAAGCTTCACGGTTGTTTTGTATTGTTTATTGTTTTTGTAGGCGTATTTTCTAATAAAAAAGGAATATGTACGCTCACCACACTGCGCTTTGGTCCAGTTCTTACGACGGCCGTGACCTAATCTAAGGCTGGGAAGCCCAAAGGGTTCGATTTTTCCAGCAAGATATTGTAGCTGAAAACCTCTCTACTCATGTGTAGAATGTATAACATATTTATATACAGCTCAATACACATTTCATTTTCTATTTTTCAACAAGATTAAATCCAAACCTATACCAGCCTCCTGTGTCGACAATATCCAGGACATTTCTAAGATATTGTGTCTCAGCCTGTTGGGTATTGTGTTGTTGCATTGATTTTGATATTTACATTGAGTTCCTAATCGTTTGCCTGTAGTTGATTTAGTAATAAATCAATCACTACACCAAATGCTAAGGTGATTCAGAGAACAACAAGGCTCATTTTGTACAAACAGCAGTATCAAATCTCTTTTATTGATATCTATTTGCATGCCTTAAGCCACACTGTGAATGTATCACAGTGTATAATTGCAATGCACACTCATACAAACGTTTTAATGGAGGAGTTTCCTACTCAAACAGTCAGAGTTACTGGTGGAATTAAAATAAGTGAGTCCTGTAACAATACATACCTGCTGGGTTGCCTATCTTTGTTTCGGCATCAAGGTTGTTGTTTTTTCACTTTCAGATGCCCATTTCCCATGGTAACTCCCCATCCCATAGAACAGAGATGTTGAAAAGGGTCCTAAAAAAGAGAGATGTGAGTAGAATGTGAATTAGTAAAGGGCTCTCTGCATAAGAGTGGGCAAGATGGAGTGTTATAGTGGACAATATACACACACTTTTAGTTTTAGGAGTGTTAGTAATTGAGGCTAAATGGTTTTGTAACAAGGAGTACGGAGCAGTTTTGTTTAACCAAACTCAGTGGAATGGAAGGAAAACTGGTTGCAATGAGAAACAGCTTTGCTCTGTAAAATAAGTTGGACAACAAAGACAGAAAATATCTCTAAAATAGCATTGGAGAAATCTCTGAGAAAACATACAGTAGCTAATGCATATGTATACATCCAAATGTTGTCTTTGATCTACATTTGGTATGCCTACATTCATCTCTACTCATTTATATTTCACACAAGTTTAATAAATGTAAACTTGGGGACAGTTTGCATATGAAATTGAATATTCATACTCATTCAGAAAACATTTACTCAGGATTTGTTGGTAGTGTTGTGCCTCAAAATCTTCTTCAATAGAACATTGTTAATCTTTAAAGAAGCTCTTCAGCTAAGCCATTTGGACAAAATGCCTTCAAACTCAAAAAAATACAGCGTACAGTACTTGCAAATCTTTACAAATTTAGAAGTAATCCCGCCTGCTTGATTATGCTGGTAGTTTTTGCGAATAACAATAAAAATACTCATAATCTTGCTCAGAGTGCAAAAATGCACATCAGACATTTCCTCAGTGCAAAACCTCCTATCAGAACCTTCCTCATTTAGTGTGCTATCAGAAGTCTAAATATGTTATGATTCGGTTTAAGTCCTTTGTGTGATGAATTCAAATGTTTCGGATCTAAGGTCTTTTCACATATCAAACGCAAATTCATGTAAAGAAAATCAACAAAGGTACAACTTGTCCAGTGTGCTGCTGTAACATTTTCCAGCACAACAATTTGAAGGAGTTCTTCATTATGGAATAATTAAGCGGACATTAGGCTCACGCCGTGTAGAGACGCAAGTTTTGCCATTAGTTAGTTAGGTTGTTTCCTTTAGTGAATGAGTCATTTGGCTTGGCAGCTGTTCTAAAGCAGTCCACTGGTTTCAACCTTGTCTTTGTTTGCGTACTAAATTGAACCACTCTATAATCGATGGCGATCGATGCACACTTATTCTGCTTCATATCCCCTCTCTGTACCAGCTGGTCTGTGCTGTGCTGTGTAGTGTTGTGTTGTTGTTGTATCGCCCTGGCGAAGACTTGTGCAGTTGTCCTGTGTTCTTACTGTGTTTTATATTTATGAACTGACATAGAAGAATGTGCTTAGCCAGTTAGCTGAAATGTATTCATTTCTGTAAGAGGGTAGCGTTTCAGAGATCAAGGCGTTTCTAGCAACTCTACTCGGCATGCCGGAACTCAGAAACAATAAGGAGTAAATCATGGGTTGGGAGAGCGAAGGTCCTTTGTGTTTTTACCGAACGTACTGTAAATTAACTGCTTTATTTCAACAGGGGAGGTCATTGTGATGTGACCTGATAAGAGAGAGTCAGGGGCAGAGAACCACTAAATGTATGGCGAGAAGGAGACTGTCTGTAATTTGTAGACTAACTGAATGTGGCCTTTTACAGGCTTAATAAATTCATGGGACCACAATTCAGGGAACACAATGAAAGGAAATAAAGCCAGAGGAAAGTAATAGAGTAATTTACGATGCTACTTTGCTGTTCAAGGAGAGGGTGGTGTGAGATTAGGTAGCTGAGCAGCTGATACTTAGCTAGAGCAGTGGGGTCCAGTTGGTTTACAGCAACGAGCCCTGACAAACTTCCCCCTCAAACTCTACTGAAGGCTCACTCTAAATGAGGCTGTATATTCAAATGTACTCACTTTCATATACTTTCCTTATCTAAGATAGACCTAAATGGTGGGCTAAATGGTTTATAGTGAAGTTCAATAGCTAAGGTTACAGTATACAGTACACATAGAAAAAAATAGTTCCTAAAGGGTTCTTTGGCTGTCCCCATAGAAGTACCCTTTTGGTTCCAAGTAGAACCCTTTTGGGTTCCATGTAGATCTCTCTGTGGGAAAGTATCTACAGTCGTGGCCAAAAGTTTTGAGAATGACACAAATATGAATTTTCACAAAGTCTGCTGCCTCAGTTTGTATGATGGCAATTTGCATATACTCCAGAATGTTATGAAGCGTGATCAGATGAATTGCAATTAATTGCAAAGCCCCTCTTTGCCATGCAAATGAACTGAATCCCCCAAAAACATTTCCACTGCATTTCAGCCCTGCCACAAAAGGACCAGCTGACATCATGTCAGGGATTCTCTCATTAACACAGGTGTGAGTGTTGACGAGGACAAGGCTGGAGATCACTCTGTCATGCTGATTGAGTTCGAATAGCAGACTGGAAGCTTCAAAAGGAGGGTGGTGCTTGGAATCATTGTTCTTCTTCTGTCAATCATGGTTACCTGCAAGGAAACACGTGCCGTCATCATTGTTTTGCACCAAAAGGGCTCACAGGCAAGGATATTGGCTGTCCAGTAAGAATTGCACCCTAAATCAGAAGGAAGGGTGGTGGTTGACATCATTGTTCTTCTTCTGTCAATCATGGTTTACCTGCAAGGAAACACGTGCCGTCAACTCATTGTTTGCACGCAAAAGGGCTTCACAGGCAAGGGATATTGCTGTCAGTAAGATTGCATCCTAAATCATTTATCGAAATCAAGGACTTCAAGGAGAGCGGTTATTGTTGTGAAGAAGGCTTCAGGGCGCCAATGAAAGTCCAGCAAAGCGTCGGACCGCGTCTCGCTAAAGTTGATTCACCTGCGGGATTGGGGCATCCAACCAAGACAGAGCTTGCGCTCAGAATGGCAGCAGGCAGTGTGGTATGCATCTTGGCACGCTCAGTGAGGCGAAGACTTTTGGAGGCTTGCTGGTTCAAGACAGGCAGCAAAGAAGCCAATTCTCTCAGGAAAACATAGGGAAACTGAATATTCTGCAAAAGCGAACAGGGATTTGGACTGGCTGAGGATGGGGGAAAAGTTAATTTTCTCTGATGAATCCCTTTCCGATTGTTTGTTGGGCATCTGGAAAAAAAGCTTGTCTGGAGAATAGACAAGTGAGCGCTACCATCAGTCTGTGTCATGCCAACAGTAAGCATCCTGAACCATTCATGTTTGGTTGCTTCTCGCCAAGGGAGTGGGCTCACTCATCATTTTGACCTAAGAACACAGCCATGAATAAGAATGTCACCAACACATCCTCCGAGAGCAACTTTTCCCAGACATACCAAGGGACAGTTTGGTGAGAACAAATGCCTTTTCCCAGCATGATGGAGCACCTTGCATAAGGCAAAGTGATACAACTAAGTGGCTTCGGGGAACAAAAACATTCAATATTTGGGTCCAATGGCAAGGAACTCCCCAGACTTAATCCATTGAGACATAGTGAACAAACTCAGCAATTGATTATGCAAAGAATGGCTGCATCAGTCAGGATGTGGCTCAGAAGTTAAATTGAAGCAATGCCAGTTGGCAGATTGCAAGAGGTCTTGAAAAAGAAGGGTCAACACTGCAAATATTGACTCTTTGCATCAACTTCATGTAATTGTCAATAAAAGCCTTTGACACTTATGAAATGCTTGTAATTATACTTCAGTATTCCATAGTAACATCTGACAAAAATATCTAAAGACACTGAAGCAGCAGACTTTGTGAAAATGAATATTTCTGTCATTCTCAAAACTTTTGGCCACCAAAAAGGTTCTACCTGGAACCAAAAAGGGTTCTTCAAAGGGTTCTTCTATGGGGACAACCAAATAACCCTTTTAGGTTCTACGTAGATAGCGCCATCTTTACTAAGAGTGTATTTCTGTCTATCTACCTGTGTATCAAAAATATACAATTTCATTGTGAACCTGGGTACTCAAGATTACTTATTGAAGTCCTCAAACATAATTAATCACAACAGTTACTGAACCTTTTATAACCAATTAAATATTTGGTTCTCCCAAGGTCATGACCTTGACCTGCGGAGTCAGAGTGAGAGAGGTTGAAGTGCTTGTTGCACAGCTGCTGCTCTGTATGGGTTGTACATGGTACTGTAGCCATGGAGATCTACGGAAGCCCGTTCCCGCCACCGCCCCCCCACCCCCCCCAAAAAATACAAAAATAAATCAGAACACGAATTATGAGATAGTAAGTCATTATGAGATAAGTCATAATTATGAGATAAGTCATTATATTTTGGGATAAGTTTACTCTCAAATACATAGATGCAAGAACTCTCACATGAGATCAAAATTATAGTTGCTTTACAATTACTTACAAACAATGGCATAAAACAAGGTTATATTTTTGGTTCTGATGGGGTTACATTACATTCTTCAAGAATCAATTGCTATATATTAATAATTGAAAAGTCAAAAAGAGGATGTACCTATCTCAGATTGCCTCTTTATCCCTCATACTATGAGGGCACAAGGCGAGACCCAGATGCAGACACGGGAGGCAGATGGTTTGAGTCTTTGATATTTATTATTAATCCAAAAGGGGTAGGCAAGAGAATGGTCGTGGACCTGCAAAAGGTCAAAACCAGTTCAGAGTCCAGGTTGTACAGTGTGGCAGGCAGGCTCGAGGTCAGGGCAGGCAGAATGGTCAGGCAAGTGGGTACAGAGTCCAGAAAACAGACAAGGGTCAAAACCGGGAGGACTAGCAAAAGAGAGCAGAAAAGGCATGCGCACAGGGAAAAACACTCCGGTTGACTTGAAACATACAAAAGGAACTGGCACAGACAGACAGAAAACACAGGTTTAAATACCCAGGGGATAATGGGGACAATGGGTGACACCTGGAGGGGGTGGAGACAATCACAAGGACAGGTGAAAGATCAGGGTGTGACACATACTACCGACTGCATATTTTTGATCATAGCCCAAAGGCGGTTTATTAAATTCTTCACATTTTTCTTGGCTTCGTCAATCAAATGGTTCCTAATAAATATAAATTATTGTTTATTGTGTCTGTATCAATATATACTTTTTCTTAAAAATGGTGTCATTTTGACCGCAGCCAAAAACACCCTAATTCATCCTATAGTAATTTGATAGATAGGACCTTTATTTGAATCTAGGTTTCTCTGGAGACTTAATAACAAGTTATCCATACCACCAGGGGGTGGAGCGGGATCTGTATCAGTGATTTTGACCAAATATAGCTCCCCATGTACTCACCTAAGATTGTACTTTTCTATAACACGTATTGTATGACTGTGTACAGAAGCAAAATTACCTCATGTCTGTGCACATGAAAATCTGCCAATGGTATTAAAAGTCTGTCAATGGTACAAATACTTGATAGAACTGCAATACAGAACTCAGATATGCTCTGAATCTACACAGATAGCTGTATTGGTGTGTATTTTCTGAAAAGTAGTTATTCTAAGGCAAATCTAAAAAGTATCTATTTGAATCCAGGTTGTCTCTGGAGATATAATATTAAACGTTATACATATCATCAGAGGGTGGAAGGGGACCTGTATCAGTGATTTTGACCAGAAAGACAGATGACCTGATGACCTGCAGAAATGAAGCACCTTATGTACTCGTATATGGTTCTAACTGGTTCTAGCTAGGTATGACCGTGTACAAAATCAAAATGACCTTACTTATATGCTTATTTTCAGTCAAAACAGCTCCTAAAAGTATATCAGTGGTATGAATACTTGGTAGAACTGTAATACAGAAACATCTGCATTATGTACACATAGTGCTGTATTGGTGTGTATTCTATAAAAAATTGTTATTCTATAGGAAATGTTATACGGGTGATTCTATAGAAGTGGTGTAAATTGCTGTTCCACCCACAAAAAAAGTATTTTAAAAAACAGTTAAGTCTCCAAATTAGGAGATTTATTTACATTATATTTTCTAATTCAATCCAAGGCAATAACAAACATATTTTTTAAATTAATATAGTTCAAAGTCTTTGTTTATACACCTATTGTCACGTTCTGACCATAGTTCTTGTGTGTTTTGCTTGTTTTAGTGTTGGTCAGGACGTGAGCTGGGTGGGCATTCTATGTTGTGTGTCTAGTTTGTCTGTTTTTGTGTTCGGCCTAATATGGTTCTCAATCAGAGGCAGCTGTCAATCGTTGTCCCTGATTGAGAATCATATATAGGTGGCTTGTTTTGTGTTGGGGATTTGTGGGTGGTTGTTTCCTGTCTCTGTGTTTTCTCTGCACCAGCTAGGACTGTATCGGTTTGCCACATTTTGTATTGTTTAATGTTCACTGTTTATCTTTATTAAATATGTTGAGCACCAACTGCGCTGCGTCTTGGTCCGATCCCTGCTACACCTCCTCTTCTCTTGAAGAGAAGGAATGCTGCTGTTACACCTATTTCTATTTGACAGGTGGCTGTCCCAAACCCTGACTCCTAAACTTCATGTTTGAAAATAAAGCAATTCATGATTTTTGTTTAAATACAACTATTGTTTAAATACATCTTGAGTAGGTCCATTATTACATTGAAAGATACTAATCTAATTATTCGTTTGATATATTTTGAAACATCGTTCTTTGAAAAATGCTGTGCCCCCTTTTGATGTCACTGCCAAAACACACACTTTAAAAGACTGTAGAATGAATGTGCCTTAAGCCACAATACTAACACATATCACCAGGTGATGGGATTACACCCCTCTCCACTATCGAACATCTAATAATATAATAAGGATCAATGGATGAATCACTTTTTGTCAACAAAATGAAGTATATTTACAATGTTGGTGTACCGCATCTTTAAATTACAAATGTTTTTACCACATAAGTGACTGAATTTGTATTTACTTCACCATTCTAAAAATGAAATTGTTACAATAAAATGATGGCAAATCGGCTTTATAGTACTTATGTGGATTGTACATTAAGGGAAAAATCCAATCCACATGGAACAATATCACCACAAACTCTCTCTCTCTCTCAAACGCAAACGCACAAAAACACACAATGTGTGATTGACAATATCAATCAAACCTTGTAGGATATACAAGGTTATCTTTGAAAGTTGAAAAGGGCCTTACACAAAGTGCACATTGGATTCATGTGATACAGCGACATGATCTCATAGATTCCCTTCGAAATTCAATGTATTATGGATGAACATCTATTTTTTACGAATTTTTCTGCATGGTTACAGAGTTAAAACAGACACAACTCAAAGGGTTAAGTGTCACGTTCTGACCTTAGTTCTTTTGTATTTTCTTTGTTTTAGTATGGTCAGGGCGTGAGTTGGGTGGGTTATCTATGTTTGTGTTTCTATGTTGGGTTTTTCATTTGGCCTGATATGGTTCTCAATCAGAGGCAGGTGTTAGTCATTGTCTCTGATTGGGAACCATATTTAGGTAGCCTGTTTTCTGTTGTGTTTTGTGGGTGGTTGTCTTCCGTGTCTGTGTGTTCCACACGGAACTGTTTCGGTTTTCAGTAGTTCACTTTATTGTTTTGTATCTCAGTGTTCAGTTTGTTCTATTAAAGATTCATCATGAACACTTACCACGCTGCGCTTTGGTCCTCCTCTCTTTCTCCCAACGAAGATCGTTACATTAAGTGTATGTATTCATTCTGAGTGGTTAAGGTTAGGCCTAGGGTTTGGGGAAGGCTTAAAACTAAATTATTAAAAACGACCTGCTATTACCATCAAGTAACATCAAGTATTCTCGCGTCTAGCTAGAGCATTGTGAAAACTGCAGTAGAGCAGTTCTGTAATGAATGCACTCTGGCTCCGAGCATCACGAGTTTACAACCAGTTCTGGGCAAACATATTTGTTTTGGAGCGGAGGAAGGCATATATCAACGTTTTGTGGACCTTATCAAATGTACGAAATCGCTGTCTATTTCTAGTGATCAGTCTCAATACAGATCGCTTAAACTTATCTCATAATGATGACTTTCTGTCCGTGTCCGAAATCTGGTTTGCCTACTACTTACTTAAACTCCACACTGTGTACTAATCGTACTACATACTATTTAGAATGTACTGTTTAGAAAAAGTATGCAGTATGACACAGCCGAAACGTATTACTTTTGGTGCGTTCAAGACAACTGGGAATTCGGAAACAAAAAGAGCTCAGACTGGGAAAAATTGTGCCATTGGTGATCTTCAGGTCTGAGAAGTCAGAGCTCTAGGATGATGCCCCAGTTTCTGATTTGTAATTCCGAGTTGGGTGATCGTTGAAAATTATTTTTCCCCCAGAGTTCCCTGTTTTCTTGAACACACCATCAGTTACGGCTTCACATATGAACCGGAAAGGATCATCCGTAGCCCAACCCAGTGACCTTTCGATTTGTTGTTTTGGGCTAACATAAGCTAAGTAGCTAGCATTTGGAACGACATGTTACGAGCAAACTTGACTGTACCGTGGGCCTAAGCATGTATTGATTGAAGAGTCACCTGAGGCTTGAGAGGAATGAGTGATGCAGTAGAGGAATGCAGTGCTAAGGGTAGAGGGGTCGTAATGAAGAGCCTTCTGGTGCCCAGAGCTGCTGAGGCATCACCCAAGTGGTGCCATAAATTGTGAAGGAGAGGCTGGTTCCCAGAGGCTGGTTCCCAGAGTAGCTAGGCATCTACAAGATTGTCACTAGACTATATCTTCATCAAACATCTCCCTGACCTCCTTCCTCTGATCAAACCATGAAGTCTCCCTCTCCATCTTTGGAGGATGCAAGACTTGGCCTCTACTGGCTATAGCCGGTATCAAATATTTTATTTTATTAAACCCTTTACAGAAAGACTTTACGGTATATGTTTCCTGACAAAAAACGTGGCAATGTTTTTTAAAACCCAATTCAAAAAGTCCAATTTTTACCACATTGTTGCCAGGATACGCCTTTTATATCTCCCGTGCACATGCCGGCAAGTTTAGGAGTGGGAGAAGACGTAGGCTGATGTGGGAGCACGTCTATTATTATGATAATTTAAAAATATTTTTTCCCCTTAATTTTGTGATTACAAACTTGTCTCATCGCTGCAACTCCCAAACAGGCTCGGGAGAGGCAAAGGTCAAGTCTGGGATCGAACCCCAGGCTGTAGTGAACCCGCAACACTGTGACACTGTGCCACTCGGGAGGCCGAGGACATCTATCTAAATAAATCCATTGACTATACACCATCACAAAGATATCTATTGTTGATTGGTAGGTCCTTAGAAACATTGTTAGACTAATAAAACATTTTTTTTTAGGATACATGGCTGTGCCATGCACATGAAATGGATAGTTATTTTGTTAATTAAACAGACAAGACACACCCTGACTAGAATAGAATGAAATATAATAAAATACAAATAATATTTTTTCGCACAAAACATTTGTCACGGCAACTTGTGGAACAGCTGTCAAATAAAAAAGTTATGTTTTGAAACAGAGCCCAAGGCCAGCCCATGCCTTTCTGATCAATGTTTCATCTCTTTTCCACCCCCACTCCGCTTTGTTACGGAGCAGGCGTTGAGTCTTACATTGTTAGTATCTACATCATGATACTGATAGAAATAATAGAAATCTATATTTTAAAAAGCATGTGAGTCTCATGTTCGTACAGTGGCATGCGAAAGTATTCACCCCCTTGGCATTTTTCCTATTTTGTTGCCTTACAACCTGCAAGTCTCTTGTGGTATGTCTCTATAAGCTTGGCACATCTAGCCACTGGGATTTTTGCCCATTCTTCAAGGCAAAACTGCTCCAGCTCCTTCAAGTTGGATGGGTTCCACTGGTGTACAGCAATCTTTAAGTCATACCACAGCTTCTCAATTGGTTTGAGGTCTGGGCTTTGACTAGGCCATTCCAAGACATTTAAATGTTTCCCCTTAAAACTTCTTTAGGGCTAGGCCCCTTTTTCTCATATTCCCGCCTGAATGACGTGCCCAAAGTAAACTGCTGTTGCTCAGTCCCTGAAGCCAGGATATGGATATAATTGGTACCATTGGAAAGAAAACACTTTGAAGTTTGTAGAAATGTTAAAATAATGTAGGATGATATAACACAATATATTTGGTAGTAGAAAATCCAAAGAAAAACCAACCAGAATTTTTTGGGGGAGAGAGCCCATGCTCTTACAATGGAAAGTATAGGGGCATACTGAATTCTAGCTCCCAGGATGCAATTCCTATGGCTTCCACAGGATGTCAGCAGTCTATGTTCAAGGTTTCAGGCTTGTAACTTCCAAATGGAATAAGAAATATCAGTTTTAGTACAGGTACACAGTCTTGGAAATTTGTGTGGCGCACGCGATGAAAACAGGACGCACCTGCTAAAATCGGTCTCCTATTGAACATACTTCTTTCCGTAAAAAAATATTATAGTTTGATTAAATTTTAGGGTATCTGAGGAGTAGATAGAAAAATATTTTGATTTGTTGAAACAAAGTTTAGGCGTAGATTTTCGGATTCTTTTCTCTGCACGTTGATCGAGTGGATTACTCAAATTGATGGTGCCAACTAAACTGACTTTTTGGGATATAAAGAAGGATTTTATCTAACAAAATGACACTACATGTTATAGCTGGGACCCTTTGGATGACAAATCAGAGGAAGATTTTCAAAAAGTAAGTGAATATTTAATTGCTAGTTCCGAGACAGGACTGCGTCAAGGCACAGATCTGGGGAAGGGTACCAAAACATTTCTGCAGTTTTGAAGGTCCCCAAGAACACCGTGGCCTCCATCATTATTAAATGGAAGAAGTTTGGAACCACCAAGACTCTTCCTAGAGCTGGCCGCCTGGCCAAAAGGAGCAATCGGGGGAGAAGGGCCTTGGTCAGGGAGGTGACCAAAATCCCAATGTTTACTCTGACAGAGCTCCAGAGTTCCTCTTTGGAGATGGGAGAACCTTCCAGAAGGACAACCATCTCTGCAGCACTCCACCAATCAGGCATTTATGGTAGAGTTGTCAGACGGAAGCCACTCCTCAGTAAAAGGCGCATGACAGCCCTCTTGGAGTTTGCCAAAAGGCACCTAAAGGACTGTGGGGATGTTTTTCAGTGGTAGGGACTGGGAGACTAGCCAGGATCAAGGGAAAGATAAAGGGAGCAAAGTACATAGAGATCCTTGATGAAAACCTGCTCCAGAGCGCTCAGGACCTCAGACTGGGGCGAAGGTTCACATTGCAACAGCACAACAACCCTAAACACACAGCCAAGACAACGCATGAGTGGTTTCAGAACAAGTCTCTGAATGTCCTTGAGTGACCCAGCCAGAGCCCAGACTTGAACCCGATCTAACATCTCTGGAGAGACCTGAAAATAGCTGTGCAGTGACGCTCCCTGTCCAACCTGAGAGAGCTTGAGAGGATCTGCAGAGAGTAATGGGAGAAACTCCCCAAATTCAGGTATCAAATCAAGTCAAATTTTATTTGTCACATGCGCCAAATACCTTACCATGAAATGCTTACTTACAAGCCCTTAACCAACAGTGCAGTTCAAGATGAGTTAAGAAAAATTTTACCAAATAAACTAAAAGCAAAAAATAATAAAAGGTAACAATAAAATAACAATAATGAGGCTATAAACTGGGGGAGTGTCAATGTAAATAGTCCGGTGACCATGTATTGACGCTTTGCTTGTTTGATGGTTCGTCTGAGGGCATAGGGGGATTTCTTATAAGTGTCCAGATTAGTGTCCAGCTCCTTGAAAGCAGCAGCTCTAGCCTTTAGCTCAATGGCTTCTGGTTGGGATATGTACGTACAGTCACTGTGGGGACGACATCATCAATGCACTTATTGATGAAGCCAATGACTGAGGTGGTATACTCCTCAATGCCATTGGTTGAATCCCGGAACATATTCCAGTCTGTGCTAGCGAAACAGTCCTGTAGCATAGCATCCACACCATCTGACCACTTCTGTATTGAGCGAGTCACTTGTACTTCCTGCTTTAGTTTTTGCTTGTAAGCAGGAATCAGGAGGCTGGAATTATGGTCAGATTTGCCAAATGGAGGACGGGGAGATCTATTTATGCATCTCTCTCTTTGTGTGGAGTAAATGTGGTCTCAAGTTTTTTTTCCCCTCTGGTTGCACGTGACATGATGGTAAAAATTTCCCGGCCACTAGGAGTACCGCTTCTGGATGAGCATTTTCTTGTTCGCTATGGCCTTATAGAGTTGGTTGAGTGTGGTCTTAGTTCCAGCATCGGTCTGTGGTGGCAAATAGACAGCTACGAATAATATAGATGAGAACTCTTTTGGTAGATAGTGTGGTCTACAGCTTATCATAAGGTATTCTACCTCAGGCGAGCAATACCTCGAGACTTCTTTAATATTAGACATCGCGCACCAGCTGTTAGACACACACCCCCACCCCTTGTCTTACCAGACGTAGCTGGTAAGCGCAGCCCAGTCAAAACTGTTCGCTGCTCTGGCCCCCCAATGGTGGAACAAACTCCCTCACGACGCCAGGACAGCGGAGTCAATCACCACCTTCCGGAGACACCTGAAACCCCACCTCTTTAAGGAATACCTAGGATAGGATAAAGTAATCCTTCYSMCCCCCCCCCMTTAAAAGATTTAGATGCACTATTGTAAAGTGGCTGTTCCACTGGATGTCATAAGGTGAATGCACCAATTTGTAAGTCGCTCTGGATAAGAGCGTCTGCTAAATGACTTAAATGTAAATGTAAAATGTAGCTTCTCTGTTCTGCCGGTATATGGAAAATCCCGCCAGCTCTATATTATCTGTGTCGTCTTTCGGTTAAACATAAGATATTACAGTTTTTAATGTCCCGTTGGTAGGATAATCTTAATCTAGGCCATCAACTTTATTTTCCAATGATTGCACGTTAGCCAATAGAACGGATAGCAGTGGGAGTTTACTCGCGCACCTGCGAAGTTTCAGAAGGCAGCCCGATTTCCGCCCCATTTTTCTCCGTCTTTTCTTCAAGCAAATGACGGGGATTTGGGCCTGTTCCCAGGAAAGCAGTATATCCTTCTCGTCGGACTCGTTAAAGGAAAAAGTTTCTTCCAGTTCGAGGTGAGTAATCGCTGTTCTGATGTCCAAAAGTTATTTTCGGTCATTGCTTCAAATGTCAATATCAAAAGGATAACTTTGGGAGTACCAGAAAGCAACAATTTGATGCATTCAATTGCATTAGCCTACTTTACTCCAATATTTTCTTAATTTATTCCCTCAGTTATTCTTTATGGATCCATCCAGTTGTGGTTGAGAACTGTGAATTTTAGAACTGCCAGGAGGATAGTAGTGATGGGCGCGACCATCAAGTGCTTAAGAGTGTTGTGCGTGCCAATGCCGCCTCAGCATTACGGCTACATTTCATACTAAGCCGTAGGCAGAACTATACCGCAATCATGACTAGGTCAGTTGTTGGAAATTAAAGTATAGGCTTTGTCGCCGGCAATACCTTTCATATATAAAGAAAAGTCTGCAAAAAGTTTGCCGGATGCTAAAGTTGGTGGAAAAACTTCTTGGTTTGAAAGGTTCATTACAAAAAAGAAACACTTTTCAATGTGGCAGTCACCTCCTTCTCCCATCCACATCTTGACCGTTCTGGGAGGGAGAGGAGCCCACAGCTGCACCTTGGGAGGATGAGGAGATAATGACTAGTGGTGTGATGGAGTGGCAGCCCTTGCAGCGCCTCATCCATCACGGCATACCACTTCCAGGATGTGGCTGTGGCCTCCCCTCTCTCCGTGCTGACTCTGGTGGGGGGAGCTTTCAACTGTTGAAAAAATAAGGAAAAGGATAGTTGTCAGCACCACACCTACTACATGTAAAGCCCTATTAAAGGTATTATGCCAATTGCAGTACATGTATATGTTCACACTTACATGGATGTGCCGGTGAAGCATAGGAAATAGATGTAAGCACAGCAATAAATATCAAGATAACATACAGTAGAGCACTGTTTATTTATGCTTAAACATCTCTCACTTCTTTTGCAGGTGACAGCTGCCCCTCCTGCTCACACTCCTACACGTAGATCCTGAAAAGACACAAGATGAAGTACAACATTAACCAAAACATGACCAAAGTAGAGTTGTGTGAACTTTCTGTAGCTGGACTGCCACATACTTTATCAAATTGTAGTGCCAAAGTGAAACAGTAATGAGCGTAGCTTACCGTTACTTTCACATCAAAAGGTTATGTTGCAATAAACCTAGCTAGCTTGCTAACGAGGCTAATGTTAAATATGAAGTTGTCGATCAAGAGGAAGTAACCTCGTAGATAACGGAACTGTTCTAACAGTTATAACTTCTAGTCCTACTAAAGCACATAGCTAGCTAAAGGCACGCCAGCAGGCTGCAAATCTGTTTTCAAAGATGTACGATGAAATAGTTGTGATTATTTTAAGGAGAACAAACTACTTACATTTGAACAAAACCAAAGAAGCTTCACCATTCGCCATCTTCCAAGTTGTTTTGTTGTTTACTTTAAGAGATATAGCTATCAAAACAAGCAGCTGAAACGTGTGCAGTGAATTGTAGCAGCATTGTGTGAATATGAGACATTTCACAGACACATGTTAGCTAGCTAACTATCTACAACACAAAGGTATAGTTACTATAAGATTAATGAGTATTCAAGCCTATGTCAGTCCTTTACTCTGCCATCATCAAAACATTTATCCAGTTTTTCTCCTAATGAGAGGCACTGAGGCTCGCTAGGGTAGTTAGCTAGCTATAACGCTAGACTACAGTACATTTTAGGTACAGCAAACACAGCTAGCTAGCCTCTACGAGATCGGTTACTCTATATCGGGACGGTTGATGCTAACGTGCACTAACTTGCTCTAATATGACTAGAATGACGGTGTGAGTAACAGCAAACTTTCCAGGACATAGGACATAGACATGTCTTATATGGGCAGAAAGCTTACATTTAGTTAATTATTCTAACTGCACTGTCCAATTCACAGTAGCTATTACAGTGAAAAATACATTTAAAAAAATTTATCACGCCAACTGGTTGGATACATTCACCTCTGAAGGTAAATAATGTACTTACATTCAGTAATCTTGCTCTGATTTGTCATCCTGAGGGTCCCAGAGATAAAATGTTGCATATTTTTGTTTGACAAAATTCATTTTTATATTCAAATGTAGGAAATGGGTTCTACAGTTTGAACCCCTGCTGTCTCTGGCTCCACACCCACCCCACCCGGTCATCTAGATGTGTGAAAGTTAGTGTATAAGCTAATGATCCATCATGTATGACATTCCTGGGAGTGTGTAAACTTAAATGTTTTAGTACCATATCATTGTTGTATGTTCTCTATGGTTATGTACTTGAAAATGTATCAAATGACCAATTCAGCACATTTGGGCCGACTTGATACAAAATACTGTGCAGTATTGCAATTCTTCACTGGATCAATCTGAAACTTTGCACACACACTGCTGCCATCTACTTGCCAACATCTAAATTGTGCCTAAACTGCAATATTATATTGCATTTCAAAGATGATGAAAAGTATATTTTACCCAATCTAATGTGTTACATTCTCCTAAATTAATCTAATATTTCCACAAACTTCAAAGTGTTTCCTCTCCCCATCTGTGGGGGAGAGAGGGCACTGTAGTGCGGACCCACTGTAACCTGATCCTTCGGATCCTCACAGAAGTCATGACAAAACAGTAGGAATTGAATTGGACATGTCTGACCTAGGCGGTCCAGAGCTCTTGGTGGTATAGTTGTTAGATGATGGTGCTGTAGGCCACTGTACAAGGTTTTTGAGTTTTAACGGGATATTGTCCATATGACTGAATTTGTTGCCTCCACATCATTGTGTTAAGGTATCAATAACTCAACATAAGAGATAGATCCACCGGTACAGCTAGAGGGTATTTCTTTTCCAGTGAGGTTGGTCAGCTTATGAACCATTTGTATTTATTATGGATCCACATTAGTTGCTACCAAGGCAGCAGCTACTCTTCATGGGGTCCAGAAACATAAGACAATTACATACAGTTTAAAATATTACATGACATTACATTTCATAACACCTTACCCAACACATTCAATGTGTTCCCTCAGGCCACAACTCCACCACCGCATATTTACAATACACATCCATGTGTACGTGTATGTAGAGTTAGTGTCTTATCATGTGTATGTATGACTCTGTGTGTCTCTTCACAGTCCCCGCTGTTCCATTAGGTGTATTTTCATCTGTTTTTAAAATCTGATTCTACTGCTTGCTTCAGTTACCTGATGTGACTTATAGTTCAATGTAGCCATGGCTCTATGCAGTACTGTGCGCCTCCCATAGTATGCTCTTGACTTGGGGATTGTGACCTTTGGTTGCATGGGTGTCCGAGCTGTGTGCTAGTAGTTTAAACAGACACCTCGGTGCATATTATTAATGTTAGCTCTCCGTGTACATTTAAATGCCAGCCGTGCCGTCCAGTTCTGAGCCAATTGTAATTTTGCGAGGTCTCTGTGGCACCTGACCACACGACTGAACAGTAGTCCAGATGTGACAAAACTAGAGCCTGTAGGTAGGACCTGCCTTGTTGATAGTATTGTTAAAAAGGCAGAGCAGCGCTTTAATATGGACATTTTAGCTACTGTTGTATCAACATGTTTTTACCATGACAGTTTACAATCCAGGGTTACTCTAAACAGTTTAGTCACCTCAACTTGTTAATTTCCACATTATTTATAACAAGATTTAGTTGAGGTTTATGGTTTAGTGAATGATTTGTCCCAAATACAATGCTTTAAGTCTTTGAAATATGTAGGACTAACTTATTCCTTATTCCACCCATTCTGAAACTAGTTGCAGGTCTTTTTTAAGTGTTGCAACGATTACACTCGCTGTAGTAGCTGACATGTATTGTGTTAAGTCATCCACATACAAGCCACACTGGCTTTACTGAAGGCCAGTGGCATGTCATTAGTAAAGATTGAAAAAAGTAAGTGGCCTAGACAGCTGCCCTGTGCAATTCCTGATTCTACCTGGATTATTTTGGAGAGGCTTCCATTACATATTCACCCTCTGTGTTCTGTTAGACAGGTAACTCTTTATCCACTATAAAAGGAATGGGTGCTAAGCCGTAACACAGAAATATTTTGATAGATAATGTCAAAAGCCGCACTAAAGTCTAACTAAACAGCTCCCACAATCTTTTTATCGTCAATTTCTCTCAGCCAATCATCAGTCATTCGTGTAAGTGCTGTGCTTGTTGAATGTCCTTCCTATAAGCATGCTGAAAGTATTTTCTATTTGTTTACAGTAAAAAGGCATTGTATCTGGTCAAACACAATTTTTTCTAAAAGTTTACGAGAGGTTGGTAACAGGCTGATTGGTTGGCTATTTGAGTAGTAAAGGAGGCAATTTCTATTCTTGGGTAACGGAATTACTTTTGCTTCACTCCAGGCCTGAGGGGACACACTTTCTAGTACGCTTAGATTGAAGATATGGCATATAGGAGTGGCAATATCATCTGCTATTACCCTCAGTAATTTTCCATCCAAGTTGTCAGACCCCGGTGGCTTGTCATTTAGAACAATACTTTTTTCACTTCTCCGACACTCACTTCAAATTCAAAATGGTAACGCTTATCTTTCCTAATTTTATCAGTTATACTTGGATGTGTAGTGTCAGAATATTTTGCTGGCATGTCATGCCTATGTTTGCTAATCTTACCAATGAAAAATAGTTAATTTCCTTTAAGGTGCTCCAAAGCTTTTTACTGTCATTATTTGTTATTTATCTTTGTTTCATAGAGTAGTTTCTTCTTCTTTTTATTCAGTTTAGTCACATGATTTCTCAATTTGCAGTGTGTTTGCCAATCGGTTGCTCAACAAGACTTATTTCCCATTTCTTTTGCCTCATCCCTCTCAACCATACAATTGTTCAATTCCTCAACAATCCACTGGATTTAGCAGTTTCAGCAGTCATTTTCGTAATTGGTGCTTATTAGTAACTGGGACAAGCACTTTCATAAATGTGTCAAATTTATTTACACCAACAACATAGAATTCACTTCAAAACTTTTGTGATCTCTTATACACTACAATAGGCCCAGGCTTCGGAACGTCGGTTTTCCTAGATATGGCTACTATATTGTGATCACTACATCCAATGTATTTGGATACTGCTTTAAAGCAAATTTGTGCAGCATTAGAAAATATGTGGTCAATACATGTTGATGATTTCATTACTGTGCTGTTGGTGCAGTGCATTTGGAAAGTATTCAGAGCCCTTCACTTTTTCCATATTTTGTTACGTTACTGCCTTATTCTAAAATAGATTTTTTTTTAAATCCTCATCAATCTACACACAATACCCCATATTGACAAAGCGAAAACAGATTTTAGATTTTTTTGTAAATGTATAAAAAAATAAAGAATGAAATATGACATTTACATAAGAATTCAGACCCTTTACTCTGTACATTGTTGAACCACCTTTGGCAGTGATTAAAGCCTCGAGTCTTCTTGGGTATGACCCTACAAGCTTGGCACATCTGTATTTGGAGGGTTTCTCCCATTATTCTCTGCAGATCCTCTCAAGCACTGTCAGGTTGGATGGGGAGCGTCGCTGCACAGCTATTTTCAGGTCTCTTCAGAGATGTTCGATCAGGTTTAAGTCTGGGCTCTGGCTAGGCCACTTAAGCCCCTCCTGTGTTGTCGAGGCTCTGTGCTTAGGGTCGTTGTCCTGTTGGAAGGTGAACCTTAGCCCCAGTCTGAGGTCCTGAAAGCTCTGGAGCAGGTTTTCATCAAGGATCTCAGTACTTTGCTCGGTTCATCTTTCCCTCGATCCTGACCAGTCTCCCAGTCCCTGTCGTTTAAAAATTTCCCCACAGCATGATGCTGCCACCACTATGCTTCACCATAGGGATGGTATTGGCCAGGTGATGGGTAGTGCCTGGTTTCTTCCAGACGTGGCACTTAGCATTCAGGCCAAAGAGTTCAATATTGGTTTCATCAGACCAGAAAATCTTGTTTAGGTGCCTTTTGGCAAACTCCAAGCGTGCTGTCATGTGCCTTTAACTGAGGAGTGGCTTCCGTCTGGCCACTCTACCATAAAGGCCTGATTGGTGGTGTGCTGCAGAGATGGTTGTCCTTCTGCAAAGTTCTCCCATCTCCATAGAGGAACTTTGGAGCTCTATCAGAGTGACCATCCGGTTCTTGGTCACCTCCCTGACCAAGGCCCTTCTCCCCTGATTGCCCAGTTTGGCCAGGCGGGCAGCTCTAGGAAGAGTATTGGTGGTTCCAAACTTCTGCCATTTAGGAATGATGGAGGCCACTGTGTTCTTGGGGACCTTCAATGCTGCACAAATGTTTTGGTACCCTTCCCCAGATCTGTGCCTCAACACATTCCTGCCTCTGAGCTTTATGGACTATTCCTTCGACCTCATGGCTTGGTTTTTGCGCTGACATACACTGTCAACTGTGGGACCTTATATAGACAGGTGTGTGCCTTTCCAAATCCTGTCCAATCAATTGAATTTACCACAGGTGGACTCCAATCAAGTTGTAGAAACATCTCAAGGATGATCAATGGAAACAGGATGCACCTGAGCTCAATTTCAAGTCTCATAGCAAAGGGTCTGAATACTAAATTAGGTATTTCTGTTTTTAATTTGTAATTAATGTGCAACATTTATTTAAAACCTGTTTTCACTTCATCATTATGGGGTATTGTGTTTAGATTGATGAGGAAAAAATTGAATTTAATCAATTTTAGAATAAGGCTGTAATGTAACAAAATGTGAAAAAAGTGAAGGGGCCTGAATACTTTTCAAATGCATTGTAACTACCCTGGTAGGTTGACTGATAATCCAAACCAGGTTGCAGTTATCAGTTACAGTTTGAAGCTTTCTCTTGAGTTGGCAGCCTGATGAAAGCTAGTCAATATTTAAATCACCCAAAAAGATAACTCTCCATGATTTAAATGCTTGACCAGTAAAAAGGTTGTCAGATGAATTACAGTAACAAAAGTGGATAGCAATCGACAGCAATAGCACAACAATGATAAGATTTAATTGTGAAAGAAAAAAAACACACTTATGGGGTTACAGCCTATTACAAAAGGGAAATCTGTATTCATGATACCCGACAACCAACAACCCCCTTTCCCAGCTTCTCATTTAACCACCTTGATATCCTTAAGAGTTTGTCTAGAGAACTCTACTTTGAAAACATAAGTCACAGTAACTAGTCAACCGTGATATTTACCCCAAAAATAACACCCCTAGTTAATCCTATTTGTTTGTGTTGCTAGGGGTCTCTTACTTTCCTATTTTCCCTTGACTTTTTTAGCAGGAGTTCAACAAACAGGCAGAATCATATAAGCCCTTCAACAATGTTATTACTTGTTGATTCAACACGCCAAAGAGGCCAGCATAACTCTCCATGTCAAGGATTAGCACTCTTAAAGCGTGGATTAGCCGACACCAGTGCGAGACTGAGCCTCACTCTGGTCCATGACTACTAACTCTCTTTCCTCACAGATGAAAACAGCAACAGCATAGGAAATAAACTTTTCATCACAAAGGTATTTTGAATAGAAGTAGATTGCAGTATCTACCTGGAGTTTCCTATTCCTACAGTGAACTAACATAGCCTGGTCCAAGATCTGTTTGTACTGTCTTGCCAACTACTATGGTCATTGTTATGACAATTTTGCCAACCGCACAAACATACCTTGGACCAGGCTAGAACTAAATATCACCTGCAATGTGAACATTACTCTTGTAAGAGACAAGTAGAGAATATTTTGGAGGGATCAGCCAAGAATAGGGACAACATGGAGAACAGCTGTATAGTATGGACAGATGTATGTGCATCCCAAATGGCACCCTATTCCCTAGTGAATTACTTTCAACCAGAGCCCCAGATCCCATGGGCCCAGGTCAAATGTAGTGCACTTACTAAGAGCACAGACCTACAGTACAGAAATACTGTGTTGTTTCAGTGTTAATTTCATCAACTAAAATAGTGATGAAAATATTTGTGAAACACCAAGGGCGTTTCTAGGATATGAAGATATTGGCTGCTTAGCCGAAAGCCAATAGGGGGTCCGAGGGCTTTCTCCCCCGCCCCCAAAAAGAAATTTCAACAGCTAAATGCATGAATTGAACATTAGCATTCTACATCTAGCTACATATTGAAATTCCATCCTCTCAGGCCAAGGGCACAATGTACATTACTGAGTACCACTCTCCATATGTTCAAGCATAGTGGTGGCTGCATCATGTTATGGTATGCTTGTAATCGTTAAGGACAAGGGAGTTTTTTAGGATAAAAAATAAATGTAATAGCGCTATACGCAACCAAAATCTTAGCGCAAAACCCGGAAGTCTGCTTTCCACCAGACACTGGGAGATTCATTCACCTTTCAGCAAGACAATAACCTAAAACACAAAGCCAAATCTACACAGGAGTATCTTATCAAGAAGAGAGTGAATGTTCAAGTTACAGTTTGGCCAAGTTACAGTTTGACTTAAATCTACTTGAAAATATATGGCAAAACCTGAAAATGGTTGTCTAGCCATGATCAACAACCAATTTGACAGAGATTGAAGACATTTGAAAAAAATTATCGGCAAATGTTGCACAATCTCCCGGCATCCTCCAAACCCAGATTTGTCCGTCGACTGCCAGATGGTGAAGCGTGATTCATCACTCCAGAGAACACGTTTCCACTGCTCCAGAGTCCAATGGCAGCGAGCTTTACAAATCAAATCAAATTGTATTTGTCACATTCGCTGAATACAACAGGTGTAGACCTTACAGTGAAATGTTTACTTACAAGCCCTTAACCAACAACGCAATTTTAAGAAAATCCCTAAAAAAGTAAGAGATAAGAATAACAAATAATTGAAGAGCAGCAGTAAATAACAATAGCTGGGCTATATACAGGGGGTACCGGTACAGAGTCAATGTGTCAATGTGCGGGGGGCACCGGTGTCGAGGTAATTGAGGTAGTTATGTACATATAGGTAGAGTTATTAAAGTGGCTATGCATCGATAATAACAGAGAGTAGCAGCAGCACGGGGGGGGGGGGGGGGGMAATGCAAACAGTCTGGGTAGCCATTTGATTAGCTGTTCATGAGTCTTATGGCTTGGGGGTAGAAGCTGTTTAGAAGCCTGTTGGATCTAGACTTGGCGCTCCGGTGCCGCTTGCCGTGCGGTAGCAGAGAGAACAGTCTATGACGAGGGTGGCTGGAGTCTTGACAATTTTTATGGCCTTCCTCTGACACGAACTGACTTGTTGGAAAGGTGGTATCCTATGACGCTGCCACGTTGAAAGTCACTGAGCTCGTTAGTAAGTTCATTCTACTGCCAATGTTTGTCTATGGTGATTGCATGGCTGTGTGCTCGATTTTAGACACCTGTCGGCAACGGGTGTGGCTGAAATAGCCGAATCCACAAATTTGATGGGGTGTCCACATACTTTGTATAAATAGTGTATTTTTTGAACAGCCCATTACAGTCTAAAGCAGTGGTCACCAACCTTTGAGTCGAGATCACTTTCTGAGTCAAAATGCAAGCTGAGATCTAAGCTTCAGATTTTTTTTAACAAGACTTTAAAAAAAGAATGTAAGAATGTGCAAAATTAACCTGTTTAAAACAGTACTTTAGTAATGAGGTTTGTGCAGTAGGCCCAAAACAAATCATTGGATTTGCTTGAATTGCCTTGCCAATGTATTGTTTTTCTTCTCAGGCTATATGATCACACTGGTCAGTTGTTATATTACTTGTGAGGCACAGCTGAGTGAGCATAGATTTAAATATTTTTTTTCTGGGCTGATGGAACCTGCATCTGATAGTCAGTCTCAGCGGAGGTAGAGGGCAGCAGACACTGACCAAAAAGGGACACCATCTTCCAGCTGATGGCAAAACTCAATTTCTGCCTCATGCACAAATTCATGTTGTTACTCCTATGACCAGAGAGAGTGAAATATTCCTTGGTATTAAAAAGACCGAAGCCGCTAATAACAACGCAAGCCTATCGATACACTTTCCAACTCATTCATTGCAGATGCAGTGCTGGTTGTAGCGCTAGTGGAAGTAGGCAGAACACACATTTTATGGCTTATAAAAGTGTTGAAAAGGTGCCACTGAAAATGTTGGTAGCACTTGGGAAAATGTTAGTCTGGAGACCTGTCAAGGGTGTGATTTTTTAATCTGCTATAGAGTAATGTGTTCTTCTGCGAATGTGGCTGTTGGGAAGAAAATCTTGCGATAGGATGTTATGCAAAAATATATGTTGATAGGACAAGGCAATGTATGTTAGTGCACATGGAAGTCAGTGATTTACATGTAATATAGGTTAATGAGGCCATAAAAATGTGACTAAAATATGACTAAAAAGAAAGGGCATTTACAGTAGTAAATGGCCCACTGTTTTTGTAATTTTGACAGTACCTAGACTCAATAAGTATTCAAATGACAAAAATAGTGGCAAAATTAACACTGCATTTAACTTCAATGATAAAAATAGTCTGGTTGATATAGTCTTATGGGAACCCTACTAATAGTTGTTTTTCTCAATTTTACATTTACATTTTACATTTAAGTCATTTAGCAGACGCTCTTATCCAGAGCAACTTACAAATTGGTGCATTCACCTTATGATATCCAGTGGAACAACCACTTTACAATAGTGCATCTAACTCATTTAAGGNACTTACAAATTGGTGCATTCACCTTATGATATCCAGTGGAACAACCACTTTACAATAGTGCATCTAACTCATTTAAGGGGGGGGGGGGGGGTATTAATTATGACAGCGATAATGAGCACTACTAAGTACAGTATATACTATGCCAATGAAGTGCAGTACATTGAGTAATACAATATCCTCACAAAGGTATCCTATTGATCTTTAAAAATATATATATTTAACCTTTATTTAACTAGGAAAGTCAGTTAAGAACAAATTCTTATTTACAAGGATGGCCTACAGTGACGGCCTCATCGCACTGTAGATACGGGAATATACATGCTTTTTCACTTTTGTGAATGTACTGTACCGCAAGGAGCCATTTACAAGAAATGCAGGTGTTTCAAATG
Source organism: Salvelinus sp. IW2-2015 (assembly GCF_002910315.2). Taxonomy (NCBI): domain Eukaryota; kingdom Metazoa; phylum Chordata; class Actinopteri; order Salmoniformes; family Salmonidae; genus Salvelinus; species Salvelinus sp. IW2-2015. The sequence continues at coordinate 5,582,792 of NC_036842.1, read as the reverse complement.
TATTATGCATTAAGCTAATATACAGTGTTACCCTACACTTCCCTTTACTAAAAAGCCTTAGTATTGTGTCAGAGTACCAATATTTGGAGAAATATTGTGTTTGTGGATGGAAGCTGTTCTTTTTTTCAAAAGTAGAAAAACAGCATACAATAATAGTCGATAAAGATATTGATCTCTATAACCATTCTGAACGGCCTGTCTAGGAGATTTTGTGAGCTCTGATCATGAGAACACCCTGTTAGCAGCCAGTTTCAGTCATTCCCACAGCTTAGCCTCAGGTCAGCTAAGCCACAATCCACCTTCCAGACTGTTTGAGGGGTGCTAAATAAACAGCCTGTGTCCCAGAGAAGCGTCTGTGACTTGACAGGCCTTGACATGAAGGGAAAAATGGCATTGGCCCTCCGGACCAGTAATTCATCACAGCCAGCGGCCCGGTCAGCAGAGCGACTAACCCACTGTGACCTCATTCCAGTGTTCCAGGTACTCTGAGGGGCACACCACACTGAACCTACTGAGAAGGGCTAGGTGCACAACACAACCTACTGATAGGCTCTGAGGCGAACAAAAACCCTATGGAGAGGGGCTAGGGCTCTAGCTGTTGCACCACAGACCCTACTGGGAGTGGCAAGGAGTCAACGCCCTTAAGCACGTTCTGACGTTGTCCCGGATTCCTGAGCGGGACAGGTGGATGTACAGTTGAAGTCGGAAGTTTACATACACCTTAGCCAAATACATTTAAACTCAGTTTTTCACAATTCCTGACATTTAATCCTAGTAAAAATTCCAGGTCAGTTAGGATCACCAGTTTATTTTAAGAATGTGAAATGTCAGAATACTTGTAGAGAGAATGATTTATTTCAGCTTTCATTTCTTTTTATTTCTCATTCCCAGTGGGTCAGAGGTTTACATACACTCAATTGGTATTTGGTAGCATTGCCTTTACATGGTTTAACTTGGGTCAAGCGGTTCGGGTAGCCTTCCACAAGCTTCCCACAATAAGTTGAGTGAATTTTGGCCCATTCCTCCTGACAGAGCTGGTGTAACTGAGTCAGGTTTGTAGGACTTCTTGCTCGCACATGCTTTTTCAGTTCTGCCCACAAATTTTCTATGGGATTGAGGTCAGGGCTTTGTGATGGTCACTCCAATACCTTGACTTTGTTGTCCTTAAGCCATTTTGCCACAACTTTGGAAGTATGCTTTGGGTCATTGTCCATTTGGAAGACTCATGTGCGACCAAGCTTTAACTTCCTGACTGATGTCTTGAGATGTTGCTTCAATATATCCACATAATTTTCCTACCTCGTGATGCCATCTATTTTGAAGTGGACCAGTCCCTCCTGCAGCAAAGCACCCCCACAACATGATGCTGCCACCCCCATGCTTCACGGTTGTGATGGTGTTCTTCGGCTTGCAAGCCTCCCCCTTTTTCCTCCAAACCCAACGATGGTCATTATGGCCAAACAGTTCTATTTTTGTTTCATGAGACCATTTGCAAACCGTAGTCTGGCTTTTTTATGGCGGTTTTGGAGCAGTGGCTTCTTCCTTACTGAGCAGCCTTTCAGGTTATGTCGATATAGGACTTGTTTTACTGTGGCTATAGATACGTTTTTACATGTTTCCTCCAGCATCTTCACAAGGTCCTTTGCTGTTGTTCTGGGATTGATTTATACTTTTCACACCAAAGTACGTTCATCAATAATAGAACGCGTCTCCTTCCTGAGTGGTATGACAGCTGAGTGGTCCCATGGTGTTTATACTTGCGTACTATTGTTTGTACAGATTAATGTGGTACCTTCAGGCTTTTGGAAATTGGTCACAAGGATGAACTAGACTTGTGGGGGTCTACAAGTTGTTTTCTGAGGTCTTGGCTGATTTCTTTTGATTTTCCCATGGTGTCAAGCAAAGGTGCACTGAGTTGAATTAGCCTATTAGAAGCTTCTAAAGCCATGACATAATTTTCTGGAATTTTCCAAGCTGTTTAAAGGCACAGTCATTTTAGTGAATGTAAACTTCTGGCCCACTGGAATTGTGATGCAGATGTAAAAAAAGTAGATGTCCTAACTGACTTGCCAAAACTATAGTTTGTTAACTAAACTTGACGCTAGGGGTCAGATTATTTTTTTATTTTTAAATAACGTTCCCAAGGTAAACGGACTATTTCTCAGGTCCAGATCGTAGAATATGCATATAATTTACAGATTAGGATAGAAAACACTCCAAAGTTTCCAAAACTGTCAAAATATTGTCTGTGAGTATAAGAAAACTGATTCTGCAGGCGAAAACCTGAGAAAATCTAACCCGGGAGTACTTTTTAAACATTTTTAATCTGTGTTTCCTGGCCCGTCTTTCTTCCATTTAAAGGGGTATCAACCAGATTCCTTTTCCAATGGCTTCCTCAGGCTGTGACAAGGCTTTAGACATTGTTTCAGGCTTTTATTTTGAAAAATGAGCGAGATTTATCGAAAGTAGTCAGGTGTACTCTGATTAGTTCCTGCGCGCGAGAGGGTAGCTCTCCATTTTATTTTTCTCTCTTATTGAATAGGTTACGGTCCGGTTGAAATATTATCGATTATGTTTGTTAAAAACAACCTGAGGATTGATTATAAAAAACATTTGACATGTTTCTACGACCATTACGGATACTTTTTGGAATTTTCGTCGAACGGAACGAGGCTTTGGTTTTCTGAACATAACGCGCAACCCAAATGGCGTTTTTTTGTTATAAAAGTAATATTTATCGAACAAAAAGAACATTTGTTGTGTAACTGGGAGTCTCGTGAGTGCAAACATCCGAAGATTATCAAAGGTAAGCGATTAAATTTATTGCTTTTCTGACTTTCGTGACCATGCTAATTTAGGATAGCTGTTCTAGCATTGATTGATACACTCACAAAAGCTTGGATTTCTTTCTCTGTAAAGCATATTTTCAAAACACGATAGGTGGATTAACAACAAGCTAAGCTGTGTTTTGGTATATTTCACTTGTGATTGCATGATTATAAATATTTTTAGTAATATTTTGCGCCCTGCAATTCAGCGGTTGTTTAGAAAAAGGTTAACAAGAAATTTGTGGAGTGGTTGAAAAGTGAGTTTTAATGACTCCAACCTAAGTGTATGTAAACTTCAGACTTCGACTGTATTTGGATCACAGGAGCTTGGTGGTTTTATTAAAAATGTTACCTTTATTTAACTGGTAAGGGCTCATTGAGATTTAAAATCTATTTTTCAAGAGCGTCCTGGCCAAGATAGGCAGCACCAAGTCATTACTAAAATTACAGACAAACAACATGAAAAACTACAGGTAATCTATTAAAAACCATACAATTCACAAGACTATAACAAAATCAAAAACAGCTAAATAAAAACATTGACAGGTCAGGGAATCAGTCTCAAGATCATTCATCAGTGATTTAAAAATACCAAAGTACCATCATTGGGGAGGTTGGGCTCGTGGTAATGGCTGGAACGGAATCAGTGGAATGGTATCAAATGTGCTGAACAAAAATATAAACCAACATGCAACAATTTCAAAGATGTTGATGAGTTACAGTTCATATAAGTAAATCAGTCAATTGAAATAAATTCATCGGCCTATATCGAATCTTCCATTCCTCTCAAAATTTCCGAAAAAGCTGTTGCACAGCAACTCACTGCCTTCCTGAAGACAAACAATGTATACGAAATGCTTCAGTCTGGTTTTAGACCCCATCATAGCACTGAGACTGCACTTGTGAAGGTGGTAAATACCTTTTTAATGGCGTCAGACTGAGGCTCTGCATCTGTCCTCGTGCTCCTAGACCTTAGTGCTGCCTTTGATACCATCGATCACCACATTCTTTTGGAGAGATTTAGATCTTATCTGTCGGAAAGATATCAGTTTGTCTCTGTGAATGGTTTGTCCTCTGACAAATCAACTGTAAATTTCGGTGTTCCTCAAGGTTCCGTTTTAGGACAACTATTGTTTTCACTATTTATTTTACCTCTTGGGGATGTCATTCGAAAAACATAATGTTAACTTCCCAGCTGTACATTTCAATGAAACATGGTGAAGCCCCAAAATTGCCCTCGCTAGAAGCCTGTGTTTCAGACATAAGAAAGTGGATGGCTGCAAACTTTCTACTTTTAAACTCGGACAAAACAGAGATGCTTGTTCTAGGTCCCAAGAAACAAAGAGCTCTTCTGTTAAATCTGACAATTAATCTTGATGGTTGTAAAGTCATCTCAAATAAAACTGTGAAGGACCTCGGCGTTACTCTGGACCCTGATCTCTCTTTTGACGAACATATCAAGACTGTTTCAATGACAACTTTTTTCCATCTACGTAACATTGCAAAAATCAGAAACTTTCTGTCCAAAAATGATGCAGAAAACTTAATCCATGCTTTTGTGACTTCTAGGTTAGACTACTGCAATGCTCTACTTTCCGGCTACCCGAATAAAGCACTAAATAAACTTCAGTTAGTGCTAAATACGGCAGCTAGAATCCTGACTAGAACCAAAAAATGTGATCATATTACTCCAGTGCTAGCCTCCCTACACTGACTTCCTGTTAAGGCAAGGGCTGATTTCAAAGTTTTACTGCTAACCTACAAAGCATTACATGGGCTTGCTCCTACCTATCTTTCTGATTTGGTCTTGCCGTACATACCTACACGTACGCTACGGTCACAAGACGCAGGCCTCCTAATTGTCCCTAGAATTTCTAAGCAAACAGCTCGAGGCAGGGCTTTCTCCTATAGAGCTCAATTTTTATGGAATCGTCTGCCTACCCGTGTGAGAGACGCAGACTAGGTCTCAACCTTTAAGTCTTTACTGAAGACTCATCTCTTCAGTGGGTCATATGATTGAGTGTAGTCTGGCCCAGGAGTGTGAAGGTGAACGGAAAGGCTCTGGAGCAACGAACCGCCCTTGCTGTCTCTGCCTGGCCGGTTCCCCTCTCTCCACTGGGATTCTCTGCCTCTAACCTTATTCAGGGGCTGAGTCACTGGCTTACTGGTGCTCTTTCATGCTGTCCCTAGGAGGGGTGCGTCACTTGAGTGGGTTGAGTCACTGGCGTGATCTTCCTGTCTGGGTTGGCTCCCCCCCCTTGGGTTGTGCCGTGGCGGAGATCTTTGTGGGCTATACTCGGCCTTGTCTCAGGATGGTAAGTTGGTGGTTGAGAGTATCCCTCTAGTGGTGTGGGGGCTGTGCTTTGGCAAAGTGGGTGGGGTTATATCCTTCCTGTTTGGCCCTGTCCGGGGGTATCATCGGATGGGGCCACAGTGTCTCCTGACCCCTCCTGTCTCAGCGTCCGGTATTTATGCTGCAGTAGTTTATGTGTCGTGGGGCTAGGGTCAGTTTGTTATATCTGGAGTACTTCTCCTGTCTTATCCGGTGTCCTGTGTGAATTTAAGTATTCTCTCTCTTTCTTTCTCTCTCTCGGAGGACCTGAGCCCTAGGACAATGCCTCAGGACTACCTGGCATGATGACTCCTTGCTGTCCCCAGTCCACCTGGCTGTGCTGCTGCTCCAGTTTCAACTGTTCTGCCTGCGGCTATGGAACCCTGACATGTTCACCGGACGTGCTACCTGTCCCAGACCTGCTGTTTTCAACTCTCTAGAGACCGCAGGAGCGGTAGAGATACTCTTAATGATCGGCTATGAAAAGCCAACTGACATTTACTCCTGAAGTGCTGACTTGCTGCACCCTCGACAATTACTGTGATTAGTATTATTTGACCATGCTGGTAATTTATGAACATTTGAACATCTTGGCCATGTTCTGTTATAATCTCCACCCGGCACAGCCAGAAGAGGACTGGCCACCCCTCATAGCCTGGTTCCTCTCTAGGTTTCTTCCTAGGTGTTGGCCTTTCTAGGGGGTTTTTCCTAGCCACCGTGCTTCTACACCTGCATTGCTTGCTGTTTGGGGTTTTAGGCTGGGTTTCTGTACAGCACTTTGAGATATCAGCTGATGTAAGAAGGGCTATTTAAATACATTTGAATTGATGTTTAGGCCCCAATCTATGAATTTCAAATGACTTGGTAGGGGCGCAGCCAGGGGTGTGCCTGGGATGGTATAGTCCCACCAAATTGGTATCACACCCTGATCTTTTTCCCCTTGTAATTTTTCTTGTCTCCACCCCCCTACCAGGTGTCCCATCTCCCCTCATTATCCCCTGTGTATTTATAGCTGCTTTGTCTGTTTTTCTTGTCCCGTCAAGTCCTACCAGCGTGTTCCCGTCTTTGTTTCCTGTGCTCTAGTTTTTGTTTTTGTTAGTCTTCCCAGTTCTGACCTTTCTGCCTGTCCTGACCCTGATCCTGCCCGCCGTCCTGTACCTGCCTGGCTCTGATTTGGATTACGACACTCTGCATGCCTTGACTTACCTTTTGCCTGCCCCTTGAACTATAATAAACTCTGAGACTCGTACTATCTGCCTCCTGTGTCTGCATCTGGATCTTAGCCTGAGCTGTGATCGTACAAACTGGCCATGACTGACCCAGCAGACTCAGACCAGCTCCACAATGCTCTCTCCCAGCAAGGAGCCACCATTGGAAGACACAAGAAGTTACTGCAATGCCTTATTGGTGGACTCCATACCATGACAGAATTTGCCATGACCACGCGTTCGATACAGTGCTGGAGCAATTCCGCGGATTCACTACTAGGCAGCAAGCCACAACAGTAATCCCCCAGACTCTCAGCAGTGGCACTTTTTCCCAGCCTACACTGGTGTCCCGAGAATCTCGCTTACCTCATCTGCAGTGCTATGCTGGAGATTCTGGAACCTGCTTGGACTTTCTCTCCCAGTGCTCCCTCATCTTCGAGCTGCAGCCTTTTTCGTTCCCCTCGGACCGCTCAAAGATAGCGTACCTCATAATGCTGGGCTACAGTGGTGTGGGAGCAACAGTCCGCCATTTGCCTCAGTCTGTAGGAGTTAGTGGTGGAGGTACATAAGGTGTTTGATTCTCCGCTGTCCGGGAGAGAGGCTGCTCCTTGTTCGACATGTTCCTTCACGGATTATCAGAGGTGATTAAAGAGGTTCTCGCAGCCCGGGAGCTGCCCATGGACCTCGACTCCCTCATAGCCTTGACCATCCAAATCGATGGGCGGCTACAGGAATGTAGGAGGGAGAGGGAATATGTTCCCTGTCGCCCTCACTCATCCTCGATTTCCACCTCGCCTCAGAGGAATCCCAGAAAACCCTGAAGTCTACATTGCCAAGTGAATCCGATGTCACCCGTGTTCTCTCGGGAATCACAGAGGGCTGTCAACTCGCCTCCTCTGGAACCCATGCAACTGGGCAGAGCTAGATTGTCTCCTGATGAGCACTTACACAGATTTAACACCAAGAGCTGTCAGTATTGTGGAGTTAAGGGACATTTCTTATCTACCTGCCCATTAAAAAGACCATGCTCATCAGTAGGTAGAAGTACACTGGTGAGCCATACGGGGAGTTTCCAATCCCTTACTACTCGTAACCCCCTCTATGCTACCCTTTTGTGGGAAGGCCAGTCCAAATCCATCCGGGTGCTCATTGACTCTGGGGGCGACGAGCGCTTTATGGACACTACCCTGGTGTCGGAGCTGAGCATCTCCACTCAATCCCTTTCCATTCCGATGGACGTCTGCGTGCTGGATGGGCGCTCTATTGGAAGAGTCAACCACAGTACGGTTCCTATACACCTGCGAGTGCCAGGCAACCACATTGAATCCATGCAGTTTCTGCTCCTGGAGTCTCCTCATGTACCCATGGTTTTGGGGTTTTCATGGCTCCAGAGGCACAATCTCCTTATCGACTGGGCTACGGGTTGGAGCCTGTTTTGCCATGCTCATTGTCTGAAGTTGGCACCACCTGCCCCGGGACCTCTCCCTGCTGGCTTGAGAAAAACCTTGGATCTCTCCTCCATTCCCGCGGAGTACAGGACATACGGGAGGTTTTCAACTCTGCCACATCTCTTCTATCCACCTTCTCCTGGGCACCACACCACCTCGGGGGCAACTTTTTTCCCTGACCAAAGCGATGGAAGAGTATATTGAGGACTCTCTCGCTGCAGGGATTATGCGTCCATCTTCCTCCCCCACTGGCACAGGGTTCTTCTTTGTGGAGAAGAAAGACAAGACCCTCAAATCCATGTATCGACTGTTGGGGTCTCAATGACATTATGGTTAACAACCGTTACCCGCTATCATCTCCTCAGCTTTCTGATCATCTTCTCCAAGTTGGACCTTCGGGAAAACCTACCATCTGGTTCGGATATGGGAAGAAGATGAGTGGAAGACTGCCTTTAACACAGCTAGCAGGCACCACGAGAACCTGGGGATGCCGTTCGGACTGACCAATACTCCCGCAGTGTTCCAGGCCGTTGTCAATGATGTGTTCCGAGACATGTTGAACCGATTTGTGTTTGTCTACCTCAACGACATCCTCATCTATTCCCAGTCAGCTTAAGAGCACGTCCTCCATGGACGACAGGTCCAGCGTCTCCGGACCACCACCGGACCCCTGCTCCTCGCTACCATCTTGGGCAGAGGGTATGGCTGTCCACTCTGGATCTGCCCCTCCTGGTGGAGTCCTGCAAACTTTCCCCCCATTTTATCAGACCTTTCCCCATCTCTAAGGTCCTTAGCCCCTCTGCTGTTCAACTTCTGTAGGCCCGCATTCTCCGTATACATCCCACTTTTCATGTTAGGATTAAACTTATGTCTCACAGCCCTTTGTCTCACGTTTCAAGGAGACAAAGTGCTGGCAGCCAGGCACACCAATTGGGAGTTAGGCCCAGCCAATCAGAATGAGTTTTTCCCCACAAAAGGCCTTTATTAGAGAAATAAATACTCCCTCTCTCAAACGATGCCGCAGGTGAAGAAGCCGTATGTGGAGGTCTCTGGCAACAGCTCTGGTGGACATTCCTGCAGTCAGCATGCCAATTGCATGCTCCGTCAAGACTTTAGACATCTGTGGCATTGTGTTGTGTGACAAAACTGCACATTTTAGAGTGGCCTTTTATTGTCCTCAGCACAAGGTGCATCTGTGTAATGATCATGATGTTTAATCAACTTCTTGATATGCCACACCTGTCAGGTGGATGGAAAAATGCTCACTAACAGGAATGTTAAAAGATTCGAGCTAAATAAGCTTTTTGTGCTAATGGAACATTTCTGGGATCTTTTATTTCATCTCATGAAACATGGGACCAACACTTTACATATATTTTTGTTCAGTGTATATCAAATACATGGTTTCCATGTGTTTGATGCCGTTTCATTAGCTCCATTCCCACCATTATTATGAGCCGTCTTCCCCTCAGCAGCCTCCACTGATTTGGATGAGCCAGTTTTGCCAAGAAGGTTGCTTGTGTCACGTTCATCGTATGATTCGGACCAAGGCGCAGCGTGGTATGCGTACATACTTTATTATATTAAGAATGAACACTGAACAAACTAACCAAAATAACAAAACGACACGTGAAGCTAATCAAAATGATTGCTGACAGGCAACTACACATAGACAAGAACCCACAAACACAAAAGGGAAAATGGCTACCTAAATATGATCCCCAATCAGAGACAACGATAAACAGCTGCCTCTGATTGGGAACCATATCAGGCCACCATAAACATACACATCACCTAGACCTACAAAACCCTAGACTTACAAAAAACCCAGACAATACAAAACCCCTAGACAATACAAAAACTAGCGTACCCACCCCCGTCACACCCTGACCTAACCAAAATATAAAGAAAACATAGATATCTAAGGTCAGAGCGTGACAGCTTGGCTTGCCTATGAAGTCTTTACAGGCCCGTTTTGAGGAGAAACAAAAACAGGACGCAGCTCTACGGGTCGTTTTCCCACAGAAATATTTTGCGGGGGTAGGAAGGAAAGGGTCCAGGCCAAAGGTGGGTTGCCCCGGGCCAGGAGGCGGCTTCGAGGACGGTTTTTAACCACCTTAGTGCTTCTGGGCAGCAGCGGAGGTCTTGGCACAGACGCCATGCTGGGTCAAAGGAGAGCGGGGGGAAGCGGATTCTTCCACTGCACAGGGGAAGAAGCAGACTTTGCGACCATATCTGGAGGCCGGGGAAGGGGGCGTGTTCTCGGGGCCCTGCTCCCCAAGCATTTACTATGGCAACAGTGCTCCCAAGTGACTCTGTCAATGGGGGCAAGTTACTGCATGCCAAAGTTTCCAAACCCGGTGTGGGCCGGGTATCAGAACGCCGGTACCACAAATTGTTTCTACTCAAGGTTCCTCTGTGTTCAGGGGTATAGAGAGTGTGGTATTGTCCAGGTGTGGGCATAGTAAACACAGTTTCTTCCCCACATTCAGACACATGATTGTCAAGAGTGGTGGATATGAAACAAGCACAACAGTAAAAACAAATTATCCCAGTTCTCAGTGTGGTGCTCTGCCCCTTCAGGAGATAATATATGGGAGACTGGCAGTGTACTCCATCCAGTGGTGGGCATGCACAGTTTTACCATGTATGATGAGGAAGGGGACAAATGGGTATGGACTGCAGTTTGCTGTGCGTCTTCCTCCTTTTCATGGCATCATTAAGTCAATGGTCCCCGAGGTTCTCTCTCCTTCAAAAGCAGGCACCAGAGCGGTTGGTACAGCCATTATTTCTTAGCTAGTTCCTAAGAGCGATGAAACTTTGCGTCCCATCCTGGACTTGCGTGTTTTAATCAAGCACCTCAAGGTTTGCAAGTGCTCACACTTCACCGGCTATTGCAGTCGGTGCATCCCAGCGATTTTTTCACGTCATAGATCTGAAGGATGCGTATTTCATGTGGATATACATCCTCCTCCACAGACAATTTCTGAGGTTTCATTTTAAGGTTGTGGCCCACGAGTTTCTGGTCCTGCCTTTGTCCAGGTGTGAATGCGCAGTGTGGAGTGCGATTGAGATTGCGTCATCTGTGGATCTGTTGGGGTGGTATGCAAATGGGAGTGGATCTAGGGTATCCGGGAGGATGAGGTTGATGTGAGCCATGACCTGCCTTTCTAAGCACCTCATGGTTACCGACGTGAGTGCTACGTGGCGGTATTCATTTAGGCAGGTTATCTTTGCTTCCTTGGGCACAGGGACTATGGTGGTCTGCTTGAAACATGCCGGTATTACAGACTCAGTCAGGGAGAGGTTGCAAATGTCAGTGAAGACACTTGTCAGTTGGTCCGCGCATGCTTTGCGTACACGTCCTGGTGATCCATCTGGCCCCTCGGCTTTGTGAATGTTGACCTGTTTAAAGGTCTTGTTCACATCGGCTACCAAGAGCATTATCAGACAGTCATCCAGATTAGCTGGTGCTCTTGTGCATTCTTCAGTGTTGCTTGCCTCGAAGAAAGCACAAAAAGGCATTTAGCTTGTCATGTCAGCTTGCGTCACTGGGCAGCTCACGTCTGGGTTTCCCTTTGTAGCCCGTAATAGTTTTCAAGCCCTGCCACATCCGACGAGCGTCAGAGCCGGTGTAGTAAGACTCAATTTAAATCCTGTATTGACACTTTGCTTGTTTGATGGTTCATCTGAGGGCATAGTGGGATTTCATATTGGCGTCCGGATTAGTGTCTCGCTCCTTGAAAGCGGCAGCTCTAGCCTTTAGCTCGATGTGGATGTTGCTTGTAATCCATGGCTTCTGGTTTGGATATGTACGTACGGTCACTGTGGGGATGACGTCGTCAATGCACTTATTGATGAAGCCGATGACTGAGGTGGTTTACACCTCAATGCCGTTGGATGAATTCTGGAACATATTCCAGTCTGTGCTAGCAAAACAGTTCTGTAGCGTAGCATCCGCGCCATCTGACCACTTCTGTATCGAACGAGTCACTGGTACTTCCTGCTTTAGTTTTTGCTTGTAAGCAGGAATCAGGAGGATATAATTATGGTCAGATTTGCCAAATGGAGGGCAGGGGAGAGCTTTGTATGCATCTCTGTGTGTGGAGTAAAGGTTGTCTAGAGTTTTTTTCCTCTGATTGTACACGTGACATGCTGGTAAAAATTTGGTAAAATTGATTTAAGTTTGCCTGCATTAAAGTCCCTGGCCACTAGGAGCGCCACTTCTGGGTGAGCGTCTTCTTGTTTGCTTATGGACTGGTTGAGTGCGCTCTTTGTGCCAGCATCGGTCTGTGGTGGGAAATAGACGGCTTCGAATAATATAGATGAGAACTCTCTTGGTATATAGTGTGGTCTACAGCTTATCTTATCATAAGGTACTCTACCTCAGATGAGCAATACCTCGAGACTTCTTTAACACAGTGTCCATAGAAGGGACAGAAGTATACAGAATGGTGTCGTCTGCATAGAGGTGGATCAGAGAATCACCAGCAGCAAGTGCGACATCATTGATGTATACAGAGAAAAGAGTCGGCCTGAGAATTGAACCCTGTGACACCCCCATAGAGACTGCCAGAGGTCCAGACAACAGGCCCTCCGATTTGACACACTGAACTCTATCTGAGAAGTAGTTGGTGAACCAGGCGAGGCAGTCATTTGAGAAACCAAGGGTGTTGAGTCTGCCAATAAGAATGCAGTGATTGACAGAGTTGAAAGCCTTGGCCAGGTCGATGAAGACTGCTGCACAGTAATGTCTTTTATCGATGGTGGTTATGATATCGTTTAGGTGGGGCTATATTTCAAAAAGCTAGCCTTTGCTTTCCTCACTGACTGTGTATATTGGTTCCTAACTTCCTTCAAAAGTTGCATATCGCGGGGGCTAGTCGATGCTAATGCAGTACACCAAAGGATGTTTTTGTGCTGGTCAAGGGCAGTCAAATCTGAAGTTAACCAAGGGCTATATCTGTTCTTAGATCTACATTTATTGAATGGGGCATGCTTATTTAAGATGGTGAGGAAAGCACTTTTAAAGAATAACCAGGCATCCTCTACTGACAAAATGAGATCAATATCCTACCAGGTCGATTGGAAAGGCGTTTTAGGGAGCGTTTGACAGTGATAAGGGGTGGTCGTTTGACCGCAGACCCATTACGGACGCAGGCAATGAGGCAGTGATCACTGAGATTTTGGTTGAAGACAGCAGAGTTGTATTCAGAGGTCAGGTTGGTCAGGATGATATCTATGAGGGTGCCCGTGTTTATGGATTTAAGGTTGTACCTGGTAGGTTCCTTGCAAATTGTGTGAGATTGAGGGCATCTAGCTTAGATTGTAGGACAGCCGGAGTGTTAAGCATTTCCCAGTTTATGTCACCTAACAGTACAAACCCTGAATATAAATGGGGGGGCAATTAATTCACATATGGTGTTCAGGGCACAGCTGGGGGCTGTGAGGGGTCTATAACAAGTGTCAACAGTGAGAGACTTATTTCTGGAAAGATGAATTTTTTAAAGTAGAAGCTCGAACTGTTTGGGCACAGACCTGGATATTATGACGGACCTCTGCAGACTATCTCTGCAGTAGATTGCAACTCTGCCCCCCCCAATGAAGACTACCCCATGGCAAGGCACTACAAGTCCTTACACCATGGCAACCCTGCCTCCCTACAAGCTATGGGTATTGATCATATTCCGGCCTCTATTAGAAAAGGGGACCGTCTTAAACAGTTTAACCAAAGGGAAAGTTTTTGGATTTACAAACTACAGGCCACTAAATACCCTGGTTTAAAAGAAGATATGGATTTCTCACCCTTCCTGTAGGGTTGTGATAGGTTCATTTGCTGTCATCTAGTGGACATTTTGCTCAATTGCCCTCCGCTATGTTTAGACTGTTGTTCATGTTTTGCTGTGTTCTAGTGTACTATGGAATATATTGCTTTCTTATTCTTGACACTTCTCTCAGTCATATTTAAGGTTAGAACTACCTTTCTAAGTGTCCTGATACTTCTAGCTTGGAGTTGTATTTTTATGATAACATAGCTACAGTATTTCACTTTTTAATGTGTATAGTATTGCTTACTAGGTTTGTCCAATCAATTTTGTAACCACTCCCTCTTCTAATTAGGGCTAATTGGAAAAGCTGTTCAAAAGAGGACATTGTATTATTTCTTTGTTTCTATTGAACATGCCATAAAGGCATTTTAATTAATACTTTTACTACAGCATTTTAATTAATTATATGAAGAGTGCCTTGGTCCTCCTTTCTTTTTGATAACTTATTAGATACTATAGTCATGTTGGGCAAGTTGGGCAAGTTGGAACCGGTGTATTTCTGAATCAAACGCGCTAAATAAATTGACATTTTGGGGATATAAAGAAGGAATTTATCGACAAAACGACCATTCATTGTGTCACTGAGTCATTTGGGATTGCAAAAAGAAGAGGATCTTCAAAGGTAAGGCATTTATTATATCGTTATTTCTGACTTTTGTGTCGCACCTGCCTGGTTGGAAAATGATTTTCATGTGTTTGTATGCGGGGCGCTGTCCTCAGATAATGGCATGGTGTGCTTTTGCCGTAAAGCCTTTTTGAAATCTGACACAGCGGCTGGATTAACAAGAAGTTAAGCTTTATTTTGATGTATTACACTTATATTTTCGTCAATGTTGAATATTGATATTTCTGTAGTTTGAATTTGGCGCTCTGCAATTTCACCGGATGTTGTCAAATCTATCCCACTAACGGGATTGGCGCGTGAATAACTAAGAGGTTATTAACCCTTTCACACGTACCATAACATGCGTGTGATCGTTCTACTGTGGTCCCTGAACCGTACGATCACACCCGTGTGATTAGAACGCTTATTTAGAACGGTCAGTTTCAAATGACACAACAATCAGCATTTGAGCTGGCCACACTTTTTCAGAAACTATTTACACAAACCCAGTCCTTACAAAGCTATGTCCAGAATGTGAGCAGTTTATTTTTGGATGCAATGTTCAGATATTCACAGTATCTATAGCATAACACAATCATCCGAACCGGGAAAATGTAGGCTACATTTGTCCTATGCTAACTAAGGAAAGATTGACACAACACAAGTGGTCATATTTTTATAACTCTTGGCTGACGTAAACTACAATATGAATTAGCTAATAGCAATTACTATTGATAATTAATCACATCATGGGTGAGCTCACCATTGATCGAAATAATTGAGAAATAATTGAGAACTTCTTCAGGGCAGGGGGCAGCATTTTCACTTTTGGATAAATAGCATGCCAAAATTCAACTGCCTGCTACTCATCCCCAGAATATAAGATATGCATATTATTAGTAGATTTGGATAGAAAACACTCTGAAGTTTCGGCAAAACCCCGAGGACAAACCATTCAGAATCTTTATTTTTCTGAGGTCACTGTCTTTTCAATGAGGTTTCATTGGGACACCAGATTTCTAAGGGACTTGTTTGCAGTTCCTACTGCTTCCACTGGATGTCACCAGTCTTTGGAAATCGGTTGAGGTTATTCCTTTGTGTAATGAAGAAGTAAGGCAATCGTAAATGAGGGGCACATGAAGTAAATTGTTTGAGAGAGGCACGTTACCAAAAATGTTGCGTCAGTTTGTTTTCTTTTTGTATTGAACACAGATCATCCCGTCTTCAAATTGATCGATTATTAACGTTTAAAAATACCTAACGTTGTATTACAAAGGTAGTTTGAAATGTTTTTGTAAAGTTTACATGTAACTTTTGATATATTTTGTAGTGACGTTTCGCAAGTTGGAAGCTGTGTTTTTCTGGATGAAACGCGCCAAATAAATTGACATTTTGGATATATATTGACGGAATTAATCGAACAAAAGGACCATTTGTGATGTTTATGGGACATATTGGAGTGCCAACAAAAGAATTTCGTTGTATTTTCCCTGGCTATTTTCCCCGCGCTGTATTTTCCCTGGCTATTGGCCAGGTGGGACGATTGCGTCCCACCTGCCCGAGAGAGGTTAAACACTATATAGAAATTGAAAGTAATCCGACGATGATTAGTTTCTGCGCGCCACCATGCTTTTTTCCCTCACAGAAACCAAAGACAAGAGATAACAAGATGAGTTTGGTCTGTTTATAGTATGCATGTTGAAGGGATGTGTCATCTACCATCATTCACATCCCACCATTCACTTCCTGAAGTTCTCAAAAAATGTGTGAACCCTTACTCACCTCATTTTGTTATAGCATCTTTGGTCCGACAGACGATTACGTGAAACCCAGAATGCAATGTATGTCAACAAACATGGCTCCACACATAGCTGGACTTAGCTTAGCTCATCATAATCAGTACTACCTTCAAAAAAGTAGTTTACACACATATGTGCCCATTACAATCTATGCGAGAATCGGAATGCATGATTTACAACTGGCTGGTGAATACCACAGGCTGGGGAATATCACCGCCCCAAGGCAGAGCTGGAGGCAACGAAAGCTGAGCGGTGGCGATATGAGGAGGCAGCACGGCAGCGCGACAGGTACGAGAGGCAGCCCCCCCCAAAATTTGGGGGTGGGCACACGGGGAGTGTGGCAGAGTCAGGTTGGAGACCTGAGCTCACTCCTCGTGCTTATTATAAGCAGCGCGTTACTGGTCAGGCACCGTGTTATGCGGTTAAGCGCACGGTGTCACCAGTACGTGCCCATAGCCCGGTGCGCTATAGGGCAGCCCCCCGAAAGTGTCATGYGAGTGTGGGCATCCAGCCAGGGCGTATTGTGCCTGCTCAGCGTGTCTGGTCTCCGGTATGCCGTTTCGGTCCAGGGTATCCTGCGCCGGCTCTGCGTGCTGTGTCTCCGGGGCGCTGGGAGGGTGCAGTGCRTCCTATGCCTGCRCTCCGCTCGTGCCRGGCRAATGTGGGAGTGGAGCCYAAGGRAGAGGTGCGSGTMGTAGGCACTAGAYCTCCAGTGCTCACCCACAGCCCGGTTCAACCTGTGCCTGCACTCTGGAGGGTCCGGGCTAGAGTAGTTATCCAGCCTGGGGGAGTGGTRCCAAGGCTGCGCACCAGAGCTCCAGTGCTCCCCCACAGCCCGGTCCTTCCGGTGCCTCCTCCAAACACCAGGCCTCCTGTAGGTCTCCCCAGTCTGGTGGGTCCTGTGGCAGCCCCACGCACCAGGCTGTCTCTCCGTCTGCTCCCAACAGGTGCGCCTGTCTGTCCAGCGCCGCCAGAGTCTCCCGTCTGTCCAGCGCCGCCTGAGCCGCCCGTCTGTCCAGCGCCGTCTGAGCCGCCCGTCTGTCCAGCGCCGTCTGAGCCGCCCGTCTGTCCTAAGCCGCTGGAGCGTCCGTCAGGCAGGAGCCGCCAGAGCCGTCCGTCAGTCAGGAGCCGCCAGAGCCGTCCGTCAGTCAAGAGCCTCCAGAGCCGTCCGTCAGCCAGGAGCTGCCAGAGCCGCCCTTCAGTCCGGAGCTGCCCTTCAGTCCAGAGCTGCCCCTCCGTCCGGAGCTGCCCCTCCGTCCAGTGGGGCCCTTTAGTAGGGTTGCCAGTCCTAGGTCGGCGGCGAGGGTCGCCGCTCAAAGAACGCTACTAAAGTGGACTAAGGTCCACGTCCAGCGCCAGAGCCGCCACCGTGGACAGATGCCCACCCAGACCCTCCCCTATAGGTTCAGGTTTTGGGGCCGGAGTCCGCACCTTGGGTGGGGGGGGGAGTACTGTCACGCCCTGACCATAGTTTGGTTTGTATGTTTACATTTACATTTACATTTTAGTCATTTAGCAGACGCTCTTATCCAGAGCGACTTACAGTAGAGTGCATACATTTTATTACATACATTTTTTTTTTACATACTGAGACAAGGATATCCCTACCGGCCAAACCCTCCCTAACCCGGACGACGCTATGCCAATTGTGCGTCGCCCCACGGACCTCCCGGTTGCGGCCGGCTGCGACAGAGCCTGGGCGCGAACCCAGCCCAGCCTGGGCGCGAACCCAGAGACTCTGGTGGCGCAGCTAGCACTGCGATGCAGTGCCCTAGACCACTGCGCCACACGACATGCATGTTTCTATGTTTTGTTTGGTCAGGGTGTGATCTGAGTGGGCATTCTATGTTGTATGTCTAGTTTGTCTGTTTCTGTGTTTGGCCTGATATGGTTCTCAATCAGAGGCAGTTGTTAGTCGTTGTCTCTGATTGGGAACCATATTTAGGTAGCCTGTTTTGTCATTGTGGGTGATTGTCTATGTTAGTTGCTTGTGTCAGCACATTTCTTATATAGCTTCACGTTCGTTGTTCGTTTATTGTTTTGTATAGTTTGTTCAGTGTTCTCTGTTTATTAAATTCATGATGGACACATACCACGCTGCATTTTGGTCCTCCGATCCTTCCAACTACTCCTCCTCAGACGAGGAGGAAGACGAACGTGACAGCAGCCCTCCTTTGCCACATAGTTCACCACCAACTAACATGTGAGAAGATTGCCAAACAAGGGATTTTTTGTAATTGGACATTGGACAGTTCACATGCAGAAACTATTAACACACTTACTTTGATAGAAATGCAGCCTGCATTTGAACCAGGGTGTCTGTAGTGACCACACAAGCACTGAGATGCTGTGCCTTAACCCGCTGCTCCACTTGGGAGTCATAATGCCAGGGTAGCTTCAAAATACAACACAAGCTAAGGATGCAATTAGCATTGTTTTACAGAGCTAATAGAAGAATGTAGCTAGCTCCATAAGCACGGTTGAATATAACATCATAAAGGTTATGAAATGAGTAACGTTACCTCGCTTGTCCGCGGGTTATAAGGAATATACACAAATATATTATGCTCCATACATACAGTGAGCTGCAGTAGAAACGGTATAACAAGACATAAAGAAACTATTATAACGTAATAAGGCACTTACTTTGATAGAAATGTATTCGGGATTTGCACTTGGGTGTCTGTAGTGACGCCTCTATCACTGAGATGCTGTGCTTTAGACAGCTGCGCCACTTGGGAATCATAAGGCCAGGTTAGCTTCAAAATACAAAACATGCTAATTCTTCTCTGCCGCAATTAGCATTGATTTCCAGAGCTAATAGAAGAATGTAGCTAGCTACCTAAGCATTGAGTATAACACCATAAAGGTTATGAAATGAGTAACGTTACCTCGCGTGTCCGCGGTTATAAGGAATATACACAAAAAGATTATGCTACAGTAGAAATGACATAACACGACATGCAGAAACCTTTATAACGTAATAAGGCACTTACTTTGATAGAAACGCACACGTTTCCAAAGTTAATATTGGTAACAAAAACAACTATGACTGCGATGCAGGTAACAGATGGAACATGTGAACACGTGTGTGCAGGATGGGAGATGAGCAAATGTCTGCAGACTTGAACTGCACAAACAATTGGGAAGTGCTTGGGGAATTTTGTCCGGATCAGAAATGACAAAAAAATATATTGGTCCGTAAAAATTAGTACTTTTATGTGAATGAAGGAGGCGGAACACACTTCAATTCAAACTGTTCTTAGAAACTAAAAATCGAAATAACTTGAAATTGACAAGTTGAAAACAGCCTATGGTTTGAGGGCAGCGCGGATTAAATGTACTGTTGAGTAACAATCACATTCTGGAAGGGAGAGAACATTCTAACATCACGTGCATAAAAACACTCACGCTGAGGAGACCGTTAGAGATATTTGGAACTCACGCATGAAAAGGTTAAATAAAGGTGAAAATAAAAAGAATCGAAATCCTGTGGGTTTAAGTTTCGGGCTGCCATTGTTCATCGACTCTATATAGCCCCGTGTGCGCTTTACAGGTGTTCTGTTGTTTTGGACTTGCGGCTCCTTGTAGAGTTCTGACATTTCAGGTTAGCAAGGTGAGTACTGTGGGATCAATGGACTTGGGCTGCAGGGGCAGTGTGTCAGTGCACATAGCCAAGTTGCAGCAGATTCTGGTTCCCTATATGGGGCTCTGACAGTTCAGCCCTCATGATGGTCTGACAGTTCATGCTTCTCGGGTCAGTGTTAGGGAAAAAGGAGTTGGAACCTGTATGTGCTTGGTCTAACGTGGGCCTCCTAGTTTGGTACTCTCAGAGCCGGCTTGGGGCGTGATTGTATGTCCCCATAGGATGTTATACCTCGTTTACTCCTTCAGGGAACAGTAGTTATGTTCATAACTGTACGATTTTGAGGATAGTCAGCATATTGACAATGCAGGATAGGTGCTGGGATACATAAAAGTCTGTGATAATTGAAACGCATCGATACAGTAATTATGTCAGGGTTCAATTATCCTTAACCACATTAGGGACTTAGTATAATTCAATGGGAAATAGTGAGAAGATGGGAGAGGTGTTCAGAATTATTCAAGTGTGACTTCTAGATCAGTGTTTCCCAAATGGTGGTGTGTCTCTGCGACTGACTCATAATCAAATCAATCACATTTTATTGGTCACATTCCCCGAATACAAGAGGTGTAGACTTCACCGTGAAATGCTTACTTATGAGCCTATTCCCAACAATGCAGATTTAAACAGTAAATAAATTAAATAAATTGAAAAAAAAGGATATATTAACACAATAAATTAACAACTCCTTTAGGGTAATGACAACCATAGAATTAGATTGGAGTGTGTGTACTTTGTGTTGTGAGCGGCACTTAGGTTGAGTTCGACGAGGCCGTGTGATATTAAGTGTGATATGGAGCATGATATTAAGCGAAACGGTACACACCACAGGGCTCCAGCGCCGAATTGACCCCTGGACCCCTTGTGAGTGACAGACAGGGCTCTTCAGGTGGAACATTGACTGCATCCCAAATAGCACCCTGTTCCCTATATAGGTCCCTGGCCCAAAGTAGTGCACTATAAAGGGAATAGTGTGCCATTTGGGATGTCGGCATTGTTAGAGCAGCTAGGAGGTCCAGTTGGGGGAATTTCAATATGTTTAACGTGAGGGAAGGAGGGGGTGGCAGTGATACAACCCTCCGTCAGGGGGCCATCTGTGGATCAATGGGCAGAATAATACGGAGGAAAGGACTGACCCCACAGGAGAAACTGACCTCAATACATAACAGTAGTGGTACTGCTTGGAGATGCACTGTTAAGGGAGTTGTTCACTATTTTATAACTTTATGTTAGATGGTTCCTCACCCTGAAAGATGGTTCCTCACCGTGAAAGTAGTCTATGGGCCAGGAGAAACTATAATCCATGGGTCAGTTTTCTTTAACGGCCATTACAAACTTCAGCCATCTTTAGCCACCGCTAGCTAAAAATCCATGGAAGTGATGGGAGCAAATAATGTCCAAATCACCAGAAATCAACTCCATTATTTGGTTTGATGTTGCTTTAAGCTGATTTGATTTGGCCATTTAAAAAAAGAAAACATGCTCACATGCCCTCATCACTTCCATTGGGTTTCTGTAACGACTTTGCTTCATGTTAAAGAATTCTGTAGTTGCAGCAATTCACAAAATTGTGGTGAATTTAAATGTAGATTTGCCTGATACCTATACAAAGGAAATTGGTCTTGTGCATGTGATTTTGACAATTAGTCATTTTTAATAACGTATTTCTCACTCTTGAGTAACTCTTAAATGATGAATAATTCAGGATTTTGGCAATGAAGCCCTTTATCTACAGTATCTTTATCCCCAGAGTCAGATGCATTTGTGGATACCATTTTTATCTCGGCATGCAGTTTGAAGGAAGTTGCTAACTAGCGTTAGCGCAACTGCTCTATGGTAACTGCTAGCATGCTAGTAGATACCATAGACTTCCAGTCATTGCGCTAACGCTAGCACTGGCTCGTGAAACAACCTCTAACTTCCTTCATACTGGATGCAGAGACATAAGAATGCTATCCACGAGTTCATCTGACTCTGGGGAAGTAGAGAAAGGGCTTCATTTCGAAATCCCGAAGTATCCCTTTAACACTACCCAAGGGTATATTATCTGATTTGAATAATTTTTCAACTCTCCAACACAATTTCCTTCTCTCTCTTTTCCTTTTTCACTCTGTGAGCCCTGTGCTGTGCACATCTTGCATCCCTCCCAGCCCAGCCTGGCTTGTCAAACTGCGTTGGCCATTTCCTCAACACAACACTGCTGACTGTCACAACTGTAACCTGTTTGATACAACATGCAAGTTGCATGTCCC
The DNA here is from genome assembly GCF_002910315.2 of Salvelinus sp. IW2-2015. Classification (NCBI taxonomy): domain Eukaryota; kingdom Metazoa; phylum Chordata; class Actinopteri; order Salmoniformes; family Salmonidae; genus Salvelinus; species Salvelinus sp. IW2-2015. The sequence goes on along the minus strand of NC_036842.1, from coordinate 5,560,847 downwards.
CTGACATTGTTTGATAGTGTCACAGTACAATTCACTGTATACAATATTAGATCAAATAGATTTATTGACGACATACTGTATGGTGACATGCTGTAGTAAAAGTATTGTGGCCAAGGACATTGTGTGCTTCAACTGAAGAAAGAGAAGAAATAGGCTGCTAGTACAAAAAATGTAGTAAAGGCTGCCTGAAAAAGACTCTTGCAGTTGAAACATTGCAGTTGCGCTTTTCTTATGTTACCATAGACTGATCAGCACCTGCCCATGTGTTCTTTGTAAATATTATCTGTAAATAGTTTACTTACGTTTTCTGCATCCTACTGGCCGACTACTTTTTTTCTTTCTCGGATTTACCTGCCATTTAGGGGCCTATCTTACCCTCCCCTCATCCCGCCTGTTCTTTAACATAAGCCTTTATATCCACAAATGACCTGTCAAATTAACTTTTGGATGCAACATCTCAGTTACAGCGCCTTCAGAAAGAATGCATACCCCTTATTCCACATTTTGTTGTGTTACAAAAATGGATTAAATCGATTTTTTTCCCCCCACCCATCTACACAAAATACCCCATAATGCCAAAGTGAAACCTGTGCTTAGAAATTGTTGCAAATATATTGAAAAGTAAATACAGAAATATGTCATTTACATAAGTGTTTACACCCCTGAGTCAATACTTTGTAGAAGCACCTTTGGCAGCGATTACAGCTGTGAGTCTTTCTGGGTAAGTCTCTAAGAGCTTTCCACACCTGGATTGTGCAACATTTGTCCATTATTCTTTCCAAATTCTTCAAGCTCTGTCAAATTGATTGTTTATCATTGCTAGACAACCATTTTCAGGTCTTGCCATAGATTTTCAAGTAGATTTAAGTCAAAACTGTAACTCAGCCACTCAGGAGTGTTCACGGTCTTCTTGGTAAGCAACTCAAGTGTATATTTGGCCTGTGTTTTAATTTATTGTCCTGTTGAAAGGTAAATTTATCTCCCAGTGTCTGGTGGAAAGCAGACTGAACCAGCACAGCTTTTTGCCTGTGCTTAGCGCCATTGGAAAACCGTCATTGTCTTTGTGGTTGAATCTGTGTTTGAAATTCACTGCTCGACTGAGAGACCTTACAGATGAATGTATGTGTGGGGTGCAAAGATGAGGTAGTCATTCAAAAATCACGTGAAACTCTATTAATGCACACAGAGTGAGTCCATGCAACTTATTATGTGACTTCACATTTTTACCTGAACTTATTTAGGCTTGCCATAACAAATGGGCTGAATATTTATTGACAAGATATTTCAGCTTTTCATTTTTTATTAATTTGTAAAAATGTCTAAAAACATAATTCAACTTTGACATTATGGGCTATTTATTGTGTGTAGGCCAGTGACAAAACATCTCAATTGAATAAATTTTCAATTCAGGCAGTAACGCAACAAAATGTGGGAAAAGTCAAGGGGTGTGCATACTTTCTGAAGGCACTGTACATGCCCATTGCCGTCCCCTGGCATTGCCTGATAGTGTGATATAAGATCAAATAGATTAACGGACGACATACTGTACGATGACATGCTGTAAAGTCGAACCCTGACATTGTGTGCTTGAGCTGAAACCTTTCCATCCACACGGCGACCTGTCAAAACATTTAATTCATTTAAAACCAGCTGCTGCACTGCTAAGAATTGTGATTGACATTAATCGTCTCAAATTGCTTTAATGCTTTTAAAGTGGCTACCTCTTAAGAGCATGTCAAAACAGACTCCAGGTTAAGCATTTAATTTCATAAGTGTCTTTAAAAGGCCATGAAAGCAGAGCTACAATTTTGTTAATTTCAGCCAACTTGATGGGTTTCACAATCATTCCTCACAGTGTAATACAACGTCTCCTATCTTAGGACACACATTATGAAAACCTGAATGTTTATTTATTTCAGTAATGAGTCCGGACTCAATTACAGAGAAACCATGTATTTTTTGGGGGGGCCTAAAGCCTTGCGGGGGTGTGTGTTACGCCAGTGATTCTGACCACAGGCAAGGCAAATGAACACGCGTGTTGACTCATATTGCCTTAATGACAGGAGAGGTGATACATTAATTGTGATTCTTTACGACTTTACAGAGGTAGTAAATCTACCTATGTGCATCACTGGATTCATAGTCAAAAGGTTAATGATGTAATTTCCATGTACGTCGGTAGAGCCAAGTGGTGCTGCTGTAAATGTCCAAGGAGGAGGAGGACGAGAAAGAGGGGGAGGATGATGAGGGAGAGGAGGCACTAAAGCAAAGCATATGCAGGAGAGTCTTGATCTATTTGTGCTCTCAGAGGCAAGAAATCAAGGACAACAAGGAAATACAACCACAAATTACCCAGGGAAAGAAAGCAAGAGCTTGAGAAATGTAAATTAACCAATGACTGTGAGGATTGTGATGTGAACCACAAATGAGCACAGAGAGGAGAGGGAATCTAAGATTGATCAGTCATTCTGCTCCATTTATTCAAGGGTGAATAATGGCAAAAACATGGTATCGCAACACCTACTCCTCCACCTGCTTTGCATTATTACAATTATTCAAAAGCCAATTTGTTAAAACATGCTAATTCAGTAGTCCTCCCAAGACTAAATTCAAATAAAAGTGTCCCTTTTGTCACGGTATTTAAATAATGCTGTGGCTTGGTCAAATAATAGCAGTATAGTATTTTTCCTTTTTTTTTTTTAAGTGGTCATGTATAACTTGACTAATTAGTCATGACAGTTGAGCATTCACATTCTGCAGTTCATAACCTAAGTTATGATGTGTAAATGTATATTGTCCACATGACTCTAAAGTAATTAAAGACATTCAGACTGCCTCTGCCATTCTAGAACAACCTGAGGACATCAGAACCACATAAAAATAATCACATTATTCTATTTCTATGATCAGAATACACCATAGGGACATTTTTTATGTTAGCAAGCCCTTTTTTTTTTGCATATTAAAACTTTTTTCTTAGATTCAGTCATATACATTGGTCAACTCAAATGAAATATGGGTAATTTCCCGTAGAATCTTTGAGACAAATAACAAACCTGCAAGCTGAGGATGAAGTAATAGACCTATACAATTTTGAACCCGTGAAAATATAGGTTCATTAGTGCAGAAGTTGAAAGTATTTTCTTTATAGTCTCCGTTTCACTGTGAAACAGATTTATACAGACTCCATGGCCATTGGTTTTGGCAGTAGCAAAACATTCCTCTGCGTCATTGCTAGCACTCACAGCTCAGTTGGGTTCAGTAAGATCACACAGGCCTTGAAGCTGGGCTCGCCGGTGTGTAATTCTGAATTAACTTCATTTGAAAGTTTACGTGCTCCGTCTTGAATATGAACGAACGAGAAGACAAAAACATCAGCTCATAGGGCTTGTACCTGAAAGCATTATGAATGTCTCAATTCACATCAATGTACTAGCTAAGCTTTGCAAGTGGGCCAATTATTTCTGGACACTTGCAGGCGCCTCCTCACTGCTCATTTAATTTGAGAGACAAAATTCCAGCTACTGCAAATATACTGCATCTCTAAATAACCCTCTTTGTATTTAGGCCTCTTTAAGGTATTATGGCATGTAGGCCGGAATTCATACCTCAGACAACTCAGCCCTCTATACTCCGAGCTAGCCCTTATAGCTAATACCTAGCCTGAGTCCCAGATCTGTGTGTGCTGTCTTGTGTGTGTGTGTGTATGTGTGTGTGCTGTCTTGTCACCTCGTACAGCAGTGGAGTTGGCAAAACATCACAACCAGATCTGGGACTCAGGCTAACACCAGCTTTACCATGGCCTTGCTCATGGTAATTAGAGAACGTGAAGGTCAAGCCTCAGGCAATTTGTCACTACTTTCTGTGCACTGACCTTTGGTGAAAACAACAGTTGAATTAAAGAGTTTAAAGGATCCTCTTTAGCCTTACCCCTCCTTAAAAAAAAGTATAATTAAGGCTAGCTAGGCCTTGTCCAAAGGTATCTTTGGAAATCCTCTACAAAGACCTTAACCCTAATATGTGACCAAAGAAACACCAATCCTTTTTTCAGTGATACCTTATTGAAAATAACCATGTAACTTTAAGGAGTCTTTTTGGCCGCTATACTTCAAAAAGTTGTTTTAAGAGGCCTATTGACATGAATCAGTATCCTTGGTAAACTCATTCAAACAATAGACCCACTGGCTAACTGGCATTGGCAGGTGTCCTAAGCATCCTGAGTGAAATAGTCCGTACACAGCTGCCTGGGTGAGACACAATACAGAGGGGAGCTTTGGACTACGTTCCAAATGACACCCTATTCGGGAAGTATCCCTTGACTTTTTCCACATTTTGTTACTGTCACACCCTGATCTGTTTCACCTGTCTTGTGCTTGTCTCCACCCCCCACCAGGTGTCTCCCATTTGTTCTCATTAACCCCTGTGCATTTTTACCGGTGGTTTCTGTTTGTCTGTTGCTGGTTCATCTTGTCTCATCAAGCCTACCAGCATGTTTTTTTCCGTACTCCTGGTTTACTAGTCCCTGTTTTCTAGTCCTCCCTTTTCTGCCTGCCCTGACCTCGAGCCTGTCTGCCGTCCTGTACCCATCTGACTCTGACCTGGTTTACGAACATCTGCCTGTCCTCGACTTGCCTCTTGCCTGCCCCTTGTTTATTAATAATATCAGAGACTCAAACCATCTGCCTCCTGTGTCCGCATTTGGGTCTTGTTCTGTGTCGTTATAGTTATGTTACACCCTTATTCTAAAATTGTTCTCCCCCCCTCATCAATCTACACACAATACCCCATAATGACAAAGCAAAAATAGGTTTTGAGACATTTTTGCAAATTTATGAAGAAAAAAAACTAAATAATACATTTACATAAGTATTCAGACTCTTTACTCAGTACTTTGTTGAAGCACCATTGGAAGCGATTACAGCCTCAAGTCTTCTTGGGTTTGACGCTACAAGCTTGGCACACCTGTATTTGGAGGGTTTCTCCCATTATTCTCTGCAGATCCTCTCAAGCTCTGTCAGGTTGGATGGGGAGCGCCGCTGCACAGCTATTTTCAGGTCTCTCCAGTCTGAGGTCCTGATCACTCTGGAGCAGATTTTCGTCAAGGATCTCTCTGTACTTTGCTCAGTTTCTTTCCCTCGATCCTGACTCTGTACCGGTACCCCCTGTATATAGCCTTGCTATTGTTATTCTTCTGCTGCTGTTTAATTATTTGCTTAATTATTTGTTACTTTTGATTTAAATGTTTTACTTAACCTTTTTTTATAAAAAATAAAAAAACCTCTTAAAGCATTGTTGGTTAAGGGCTTGTAAGTAAGCATTTCACTGTAAGGTTTACACCTGTTGTATTCGGCGCATTTGATTTGACTTGTCTCCCAGTCCCTGCCGCTGAAAAACATTCCCACAGCATGATGCTGTGCTTCATCGTGGGGATGGTGCCAGGTTTCCTTCAGACGTGACGCTTGGCATTCAGGCCAAAGAGTTCAATCTTGATTTCATCAGACCAGAGAATCTTGTTTCTCATGGTCTGAGAGTCTTTAGGTTCCTTTTGGCAAACTCCAAGCGGGCTGTCATGGGCCTTTTACTGAGGAGTGGCTTCCGTCTGGCCACTCTACCATAAATGCCTGATTGGTGGAGTGTTGCAGAGATGGTTGTCCTTCTGGAAGGTTCTCCCATCTCCACAGAGGAACTCTGAAGCTATGTCAGAATGACCACCGGGTTCTTGTTCACCTCCCTGACCAAGGCCCTTCTCCCCCGATTGCTCAGTTTAGCCAGGCGGCCAGCTCTTAGAAGTGTCTTGGTGGTTCCAAACTTCCTCCATTTAAGAATGATGGAGGCCACTGTGTTCTTGGGAAACTTCAATACTGCACAAATGTTTTGGTACCCTTCTCCAGATCTGTGCCTTGACACAATCCTGACTCGGAGCTGTACGGAAAATTCCTTTGACATCATGGCTTGGTTTTTGCTTTGACATGCACTGTCAACTGTCAAATCAAATCAACGTTTATTTGTCAGGTGCGCCACATACAACAGGTGTAGACCTTACAGTGAAATGCTTACTTACAGGCTCTAACCAATAGTGCGAAAAAAAGGTATGTATTTTTACAACAGTAAAAATACATTTGAAAATAAGAGTAGCAAGGCTATATACAGACAACGGTTAGTCGGGCTTATTGAGGTAGTATGTACATGTAGGTATGGTTAAAGTGACTATGCATATATGATGAACAGAGAGTAGCAGTAGTGTAAAAGGAGGGGTTGGCGGGAGTTGGGACACAATGCAGATAGCCCAGTTAGCCAATGTGGGGGAGCACTGGTTGGTCGGGCCAATTGAGGTAGTATGTACATGGATGTATGGTTAAAGTGACTATGCATATAAGATAAACAGAGAGTAGCAGCAGCGTAAAAGAGGGGTTGGGGGGAGCACACAATGCAAATAGTCCAGGTAACCACACCTGTTCAGAAGTCTTATGGCTTGGGGGTAAAAACTGTTGAGAAGCCTTTTTGTCCTAGACTTGGCACTCCGGTACCGCTTGCCATACGGTAGTAGAGAAAACAGTCTATGACTGGGGTGGCTGGGGTCTTTGACCATTTTTAGAGCCTTCCTCTGACACCGCCTGGTGTAGAGGTCCTGAATGGCAGGCAGCTTTGCCCCAGTGATGTATTGGGCGGAACGCACTACCCTCTGAAGTGCCTTGCGGTCAGAGGCCGAGCAATTGCCGTACCAGGCAGTGATGCAACCGGTCAGGATGCTCTCGATGTCACGTTCCTGACCTGTTTTCCTTGTTTTTGTATGTGTTTAGTTAGTCAGGGCGTGAGTTGGGGTGGGCATTCTATGTTATGTGTTTCTATGTTTAGGTTCATTGTCTATTGGCCTGATATGGTTCTCAATCAGGGACAGGTGTTTTACGTTTCCTCTGATTGAGAACCATATTTAGGTAGGCTGTTCTCACTGTTTGTTGGTGGTTGATTGTCTTCCGTGTCAGTGTTTGTTACCACACGGGACTGTTTCGTTTGTCTAGTCTGTTCCTGTTCGTGCGTTCTTCGTTTTTATGTAAGTTCTCATGTTCAGGTCGGTCTACGTCGTTTTTTGTTTTGTAAATTTTCAAGTGTACTTCGTGTTTCGTCTTGTCTGAATAAATTCATCATGTCTTCACAACACGCTGCGTTTTGGTCCGATCCCTACACCTCCTCTTCAGACGAAGAGGAGGAGAGCAACCGTTACACTCGATGTTGCAGCTGTGGGACCTTATATACAGTAGATAGGTGTGTGCCTTTCCAAGTCATGTTCAATCAATTTAATTTACCAGAGGTGGACTCCAATCAAGTTGTAGAAACATCTCAAGTATGATCAATGGAAAGAGGATGCACCTCAGCTCAATTTCGAGTCTCATAGCAAAGGGTCTGAATACTTATGTAAATAAGGTAGTTCTGTTTTTTATTTGAAATACATTAGCAAAAATTGCTTAACCTGTTTTCACTTTGTCATGTTGGGGTATTTTGTGTAGATTGATGAGGATTTTTTTTTTTTATCCATTTTTGAACAAGGCTGTAATGTAACAAAATTTGGAAAAAGTGAAGGGGTCTGAATACTTTCCGACTGTGCTGTAGTGCACTTCTTTTGATCAGGGCCCAATACTAGTGCACTATGTAAGGAATAAAGTGCCATTTAGGACTCCGGCTAGCTGTACTACAGTTCCCAAGCCATTAATCACCATGTCAGTAGTAGTATAAAGCTCTCTCTATATTGTGCATAATTATCATCACCATTGACTCTATTGATTTAGTCGTTAGTGGTTTTACATAACAGCACAGATATAAGTGTTTATCTGTCATTCACTTCTTAAGCCAGGATTACAAAGCCAATCATTGGCAATTCCTACATTTCAGAATCAGAAACGTTGAATTTTGGTACTACATCAAACATACCCTATGTCTTTAGATGGAAGAAATGAGGACTGGCTGGTCGTTGGTTGGGCTGAGAAAAAGAATTAGATCAGATGTAAGGAATGAAGGGCCGCTCACATTTTAGGGCAGAAGCATGGGTCAGAGCATGTCTGAAGCAAAGAGCAAAGAATCAACATCATTTTTTCTTTATAGGAATGACATGTTTTCAGGCACTTTCCCGACAATCATCCCTCCTTCACCGCCCATCCCACTGAAATGGCGTGAGGGATTTTGGGTTGTTCTATTACTTTGCACTTAGTTTAGAGATGATGGGATCGATTCCCATACATGTCTGAAAAGTCTCCTTGGGTTTCCTGCAGGTATTCACAACACAATGGGAAGTCTGAGTGTTCCAAGGCTTGGGCAAAGTTCTACCTTTTGGGAGCAATAAGTTTAACTCAGGCGGAATCATTTAAAAGATCAATGAAGAAAAGAGAAAGAAATCAATCTCAGATGTACTTTGCAGTATTTTCAGAATTGGTCTCCAGAGTCATGTTTGACAAACACTTGTAGAATCAGCCCTTCAAATGATTTACGTTGATCACTGCTATCCAGTCCACACAACAGCATACTGTAGTGATTCTTTCTTTACCTTACCTCAGAAAATTATTTTGCTTTGGTGATACTGTAGCTTGATGGTACTGTAGCTTGCCTGAAAGAGTGTGCAGTAGCATATATAACATCTATAGGCTGCCGTTATTATAGCTCATTCAACAAGTTCAACATCTTGTTATTTCTTTCGAAAACTTTACTAGCTTACCAAGAAGTGCAGTGTTCTCATGAGACGTTCTTATCTCACTCGTTTGAGTTCAGTTGTTGATAGGGTGGCAGGTAGCCTATCGACTAGAGCATTGGGCCAGTAACTGAAATGTTACTGGTTTGAATACCTGATCCAACAGGTGAAAAATCTGTCTGTGCCCTTGAGCAAGGCAATTTGCTACGGGGCGCTGTACGACAGTACTTTGGCTCACCCTTTAAAACAACACATTTCACTGCACCTATAAAACATATACACTGATGTCCAAAACATTAGGAACACCTGCTCTTTCCACGACAGACTGACCAGCTGAAGGCTATGATCCCTTGTTGATGTCACTTGTTAAATCCACTTCAAATGAGTGTAGATGAAGGGAAGGAGACAGGTTAAAGAAGAATTTAAGCCTGGAGACATATGAGACATGGATTGTGTATGTGTGCTATTCAGAGGGTGAATGGGCAAGACAAAAGATGTAAGTGCCTTTGAACAGGGTATGGTAGTATGTGCCAGGTTTGAGTGTGTCAAGAACTGCAAACGCTGCTGGGCTTTTCACGCTCAACAGTTTTTCGTGTATCAAAAATGGTCCACCACCCAAAGAACATCCAGCCAACTTGACACAACTGTAGATGCATTGGAGTCCTGTGTCGCTCAGTTGGTAGAGCATGGCACTTGCAACGCCAGGGTTGTGGGTTCGATTCCCACGAGGAACCAGTATGAACAAATATGAAAATGTATCCACTCACTACTCTGGGTAAGAGCGTCTGCTAAATGACTTAAATGTAAATGAGTCAACATGAGCCAGCATCCCTGTAGAGCGCATTTGACACAGCCCCAACGAATTGAGGCTGTTCTGGTGACAAAAGGGTGCAACTCAATATTAGGAAGGTGTTGTACACGCAGTGTAGATATTTGTAATTTCAGACATCCTTTTTGCCATATTGCAGGCAAAGAAAGCATAATAATAATAATAATAATACTGTTTAAGGGACTTATTTAGTGCTTTTCAAGGACCCAAAGTCACTTGCAGTATGGTTGATTAGCTGCAGTCAGAGGGCAATCAATTAGAATACTTAGAACTGTAGAATACTATAATACTATAATGAATCTGCATTGCTTCTGCTTGGGAAGAAAACAACAACCATTCTGCCTCAGCGTAAGACTTCCCTTTTAAAAGGCAAAGTAATGGATAATAGTTTTTAAAAAACATTGCACACTAGTAATCAGAAGAAAAATTGGCAGCAAAGATGCTTATATTGACGAACAAAATCATTGACAGAACTGTTCAAATAGTTGTTTTAATTACCATTTTGTCATTATCAATAGAGTGCAAAGCATGGACTCTCGTCACAAAGCGGTGACACACGAAAGGAATTATTATTTCAACGCCAATGTATTCCTATCTCTTGGTACATTTGCGATTCGAAGCATTTCAGTTTGATGCTTGCAAATGCTGATAAGGAAATGTGAAATGTCTCTCTGTCAGCGTCAGGCAGTCATTTCATCACAGATTTTGAGTATTCTTTTCTTTCTTTTTGTTTCCGGAGACAGCGGATGTGCCATGTAATTTTTGTTCCATCTCAATCAAAGCTCTTCAAGGAAATCTTTGATTACATTTTGGAACAAAATTGCAGCTGTTCCATAGCGTCGCCATTGCACACACATAGTGAAACATACACACACGAAAGCACAATCACACACACGCCTCCACAAACGACAATCTGTAATGGGAAAAATATCCTTTCTGTTTTATTAATTTATGTTCAATTATATTATTAGTACAAAATTATATAATATAAAATAATGGCACAGGATTTATAAGCATATCTTGTCTGCTAAATGAACAAGCATACAGCCTTTGGCATGGCACATGGCCTACTGTACATTATCTGGCTAACTCATATTCTGTTCATCTGAAATACATTTTCTCTTTCTTTTAGATATGCCTAAAATAAACAATGGATTTATTGTGAAAGTGTATATGAAATTGATTTATTAGACTTTTTGTGTAGAGGCCTGGAGATGCTAAACGGGTTTATGTTAATTAACATTCAATTACTGTGAGACCGGCAGACTTTTGCATGACAATAACCGTCTGACAAAATGTTATGACCGCCACGGCCCTAGCCTGACCAACAGTTTGCACTCTGATACTGACGGTATGCGGCATAGACATAACCACAAAAAATAAAACAAATCTACTGTAATGACAGCTATGAGAAACTCGTGTATTGGGAATTGCATGCATTTTAAAGTGGAACTGACAGCATTTTAGCAACATGAAATCGTATTAACATCTGTTCATATACACCCCCAAGAAGAATTTGAAACCTTTAAAAAAATTGAAATCAAATTTGATTTGTCACATGCGCCGAAAACAGGTGTACCTTACAGTGAAATGCTTACCTACAATCCCTAAAAACAATGCATATAAAAAAAGAATAAATAAGAATAAGAAATAAAAGTTACAAATAATTAGTAGCAGTAAAATAATAGCGAGGCTATGTACAGGGGGAACCGTTACAGAGTCAATGTGCGGGGGCACCGGTTAGTCGAGGTAATTGAGGTAATATGTACATGTACAGTTGAAGTCGGAAGTTTACATACACCTTAGTCAAACACATTTAAACTCAGTTTTTTCACAATTCCTGACATTTAATCCTAGTAAAAATGCCCTGTCTTAGGTCAGTTAGGATCACCACTTTATTTTAAGAATGTGAAATGTCAGAATAATAGTTGAGAGAATTATTTATTTCAGCTTTTATTTCTTTCATCACATTCCCACTGGGTCAGAAGTTTACATACACTCAATTAGTATTTGGTAGCATTGCCTTTAAATTGTTTAACTTGGGTCAACCGTTTTCGCGGTTAGAATTCACCAAGCTTCCACAAAAAAGTTGAGTGAATTTTGGCCCATTCCTCTGACAGCTGGTGTAATGAGTCAGTGTCTAGGCCTCTTGCTCACACACTCTGTTTCAGTTCTGCCCACAATTTACTATAGGTTTGTGATGGCCAGGCTTTGTGATGGCCAGTTCATACCTTGACTTTGTTGTCCTTAAGCCTTTGCCATCAAACTTGGAAGTGCTGCTGGGGTCATTGTCATTTGGAGACCCATTTACGACCAATCGTTTAACTTCCTGACTGATGTTCTTGATATGTTGCTTCAATATATCCACATAATTTCCTGCCGCATTGATGCCATCTATTTTGTGAAGTGCACCAGTCCCTCCTGCAGCAAAGCACCCCACAACATGACGCCTGCACCCCGTGCTATTCATGGTTGGGATGGTGTTCTTTGCTTTCAAGCGTCCCCCTATTTTCCTCCAAACATAACGATGGTCATTATGGGCCAAACAGTTAAATTTTGTTTCATCAGACCAGAGGACAATTTCTCTAAACATACAATCTTTGTCCCTATGTGCAGTTCTCAAAACCGTAGTCTCTGGCTTTTTATGTCGGTTTTGAGTGGTGGCTTCTTCCTGCTGAGCGGCCTTTCAGGTTATGTTCGATATAGGACTTGTTCTAATGTGGCTATAGATACTTTGTACCTGTTTCCTCCAGCATCTTCACAAGGTCCTTTGCTGTTGTTCTGGGATAGATTTGCACTTTTCGCACCAAAGTACGTTCACTCTAGGAGCCAGAACGCGTTTCCTTCCTGAGCGGTATGACGGCAGCTTGTGTCCCATATTTGTGTACTATTGTTTTGTACTTGTGTCTTTATACTTGCGTACTATGTTTGTACGATGAAACGTGGTACTTCAGGCGTGGAAATTTCCAGACTGCGGAGTTCTACAATTTTGTTTTCTAAGGCCTTGGCTGATTTATTTTGATTTTCCCATGATGTCAAGCAAGATGTCAGCTGAGTTTGAAGGTAGGCCTTGAAATACATCCACAGGACACCTCAATTGACTCAAATGATGTCAATTAGACCTATCAGAAGCTTCTAAACCATGACACATCATTTCCTGGATTTTCCAAGCTGTTTAAAGGCACAGTCAACTTAGTGTATGTAAACTTCTGACCCACTGGAATTGTGATACAGTGAATTATAAGTGAAATAATCTGTCTGTAAACAATTGTTGGAAAAATGACATGTGTCATGCACAAAGTAGATGTCCTAACTGACTTGCCAAAACTATAGTTTGTTAACAAGACATTTTTGGAGTGGTTGAAAAACGAGTTTTAATGACTCCAACCTAAGTGTATGTGAACTTCCGACTTCAACTGTAGGTAGAGTTATTAAAGTGACTATGCATAGATAATAACAGAGAGTAGCAACAGTGTAAAAGAGAGGGGGCGGGCAATGCAAATAGTCTTGGTAACCATTTGATTAGATGTTCAGGAGTCTTATGGCTTGGGGATAGAAGCTGTTTAGAAGCCTCTTTGACCTAGACGCTCCTCCAATGACATGACATCATCCCAGCAGCTAGCTAGCTAATGTTAGGCTACGTGTTTTTAGCTTGCTAAATAAATAACTAGCTACATAAATAGATACGCTAGTCCAGGGGTGTCAAACTCAATCAGCGCATGGCCATAAACGACATGGCCTATTTGTTTGAACAAAAAAAGTGCAACTCGGCGCAAACTGGGCATTGTTTTATTCAAAACAATATGGTCCTTTATAATGTCCGCTTATGCACATTGGATGCTGTATATAGCATTTTAATATATTAAAACAAAAGAAGAGATAAATAATGTTTGTCCAGCCTTTGCTACTATGCTTGCAGATGTGCATAATATGCTGTGACCCTAATCCAAAAGTATTTAATAACAAAAAAAATATTATAATTAAAATTAAACATGTTTTAAATGTTTTTGCACTGCATGGATCACCGGTGTGGTTGAATACAGCATTGCTGTATGATGCACTCAAAATATATTGTAGTTGAGTAGCCAGACTAGGCTACTGCTCAAATGTTGCTGTATTAGGCCTACATGTTTCTCCTTTTCATGGTGTTTTATTGCAGGTTTTGTTTTTTTGTTTATACATTTTCAAGCTTTAAAAACTGAAGCCAGACTGCAACATTTTATTAGCCTAGCTAGGGCTGTGGCATGTGTCTGTACACTTTCCCTGCAGATGGCTCTATATGGCTTCGCATTGACGTGATTGGTTGATATTAGGTGGGGGCAGTACATACTGTTTAAAGACAAACTCACTTCGTTGACAACAGCTCTGTACTGTACCGCAAAGCGCAAGAAGTATGAATGCCCTGACTTCTTCTGAGGCCATTCTTGCTTTCTGCTGAGCACATATCACGTAAATGCTGCAATGCAGATGTCGGATTGACCATGCGCCCAGATGCACAATGCACTTCTCTCTCCAGAATGCGCTCTCTCCCTCCAATTTGTGCACATTCATTGTTTCATAACTAAGTTGTGTGAATTGTTTGCATTTGATCGTTAGTGTACAGTGGGGCAAAAAAGTATTTAGTCAGCCACCAATTGTGCAAGTTCTACCACTTAAAAAGATGAGAGAGGCCTGTAATTTTCACCATAGGTACACTTCAACTATGACAGACAAAATGAGAAAAAAATAATTTCTCCAGAAAATCACATTGTAGGATTTTTAATGAATTTATTTGCAAATGATGGTGGAAAATAAGTATTTGGTCAATAACAAAAGTTTATCTCAATACTTTGTTATATACCCTTTGTTGGCAATGACAGAGGTCAAACGTTTTCTGTAAGTCTTCACAAGGTTTTCACACTGGTATTTTGGCCCATTCCTCCATGCAGATCTCCTCTAGAGCAGTGATGTTTTGGGGCTGTTGCTGGGCAACACGGACTTTCAACTCCCTCCAAAGATTTTCTATGGGGTT
>NC_036842.1:5467336-5546305 GCF_002910315.2 Salvelinus sp. IW2-2015 | reverse complement strand
GTTATTGGGTTGAGATCTGGAGACTGGCTAGGCCACTCCAGGACCTTGAAATGGCTCTTTACGAAGCCACTCCTTCGTTGCCCGGCGGTGTGTTTGGGATCATTGTCTTGCTGAAAGACCCAGCCACGTTTTCATCTTCAATGCCCTTGCTGAGGAAGGAGGTTTTCACTCAAATCTCACGATACATGGCCCCTTCATTCTGTCCTTTACACGGATCAGTCGTCCTGGTTCCCGTTGCAGAAAAACAGCCCCAAAGCATGATGTTTCCACCCCCATGCTTCACAGTAGGTATGGTGTTCTTGGATGCAACTCAGCATTCTTTGTCCTCCAAACACAGCGAGTTGAGTTTTTACCAAAAGTTATATTTTGGTTTCATCTGACCATATGACATTCTCCCAATCTTCTTCTGGATCATCCAAATGCTCTCTAGCAAACTTCAGACGGGCCTGGACATGTACTGGCTTAAGCAGGGGACACGTCTGGCACTGCAGGATTTGAGTCCCTGGCGCGTAGTGTGTTACTGATGGTAGGCTTTGTACTTTGGTCCCAGCTCTCTGCAGGTCATTCACTAGGTCCCCCGTGTGGTTCTGGGATTTTTGCTCACCGTTCTGTGATCATTTTGACCACACGGGGTGAAATCTTGCGTGGAGCCCCAGATCGAGGGAGATTTTCAGTGGTCTTGTATGTCTTCCATTTCCTAATAATTGCTCCACAGTTGATTTCTTCAAACCAAGCTGCTTACCTATTGCAGATTCAGTCTTCCCCGCCTGGTGCAGGTCTACAATTTTGTTTCTGGTGTCCTTTGACAGCTCTTTGGTCTTGGCCATAGTGGAGTTTGGAGTGTGACTGTTTGAGGTTGGACAGGTGTCTTTTATACTGATAACAAGTTCAAACAGGTGCCATTAATACAGGTAACGAGTGGAGGACAAAGGAGCTCTTAAAGAAGAAGTTACAGGTCTGTGAGAGCCAGAAATCTTGCTTGTTTGTAGGTGACCAAATACTTATTTCCCACATATTTGCAAATAAATTCATTAAAAAATCCTACAATGTGATTTTCTGGATTTTTTTCTTCTAATTTTGTCTGTCATAGTTGAAGTGTACATATTATGAATTTAAGGGCCTCTCTCATCTTTTTAAGTGGGAGAACTTGCACAATTGGTGGCTGACTAAATACTTTTTTGCCCCACTGTATATCAATTTCCCAATTACAACAGTACCAGTCAAAAGTTTGGACACAACCTACTCATTCAAGGGTTTTTCATTCTTTTTACTATTTTCTACATTGTAAAATAATAGTGAAGACATCAAAAATACGAAATAACACATATGGAATCATGTAGTTACCAAAAAAGTGTTAAACAAATCCAATATATTTTCTATTTGAGATTCTTTGCACACTCTTGGCATTCTCCTGACCAGCTTCACGAGTAGTCACCTAGATGTATTTAAATTACAGGTGTACCTTGTTAAAAGTACATTTTGGGATTTTATTTAGTTCTCGTGCGGATCAGTGGGACGCTAGTGTCCCATCTCGACAACTTCCGGGGGAATTGCAGAGTGCGAAATTCAAATGACAGAAATAGTCATATTTAACATTCATGAAAATACAAGTGTCATACATCAGTTAAAAGCTTAACTTCTGTTAATCCAGCCGCTGTGTCAGATTTCAAAAAAGCTTACGACGGAAAGCACACCATGCGATTATCTGAGGACAGCGCCCAGCACACAAAAGCATTAAAAACATTTTCCAACCAGGCAGGTGCGCCACGAAAGTCAGAAATAGTGATAAAATAAATCTCGTACCTTTGCAGATCTTCTGTTGGCACTCCAAAAGGTCCCAGCTACATCACTAATGTTTTTTTTTTATCGATAAGTCCTAATATCCCCCAAAACTCAGTTTAGATGGCATGCTTCATTCAAAAATCCACCGGTTCCTCCAAAACACATACAAAATGAATCCAAACGTTACCAATAAACTTCCCAAACAAGTCAAACAACGTTTATAATCAAACCTCAGGTACCCTAATACGTAAATAAACGATAAAATTTAAGACGGAGAATCGTTATTGTCATTACCGGAGATAAAACAACAAAGTACGCGCTCTCATCCACGCGCGTTAAAACACCACAGCCAAAATGGGAGCACTTAGAAAAACTACAAATTCTAGCTAATTTTTCCAAAAACAAGCCTGAACTCTTTCTAAAGACTGTTGACATCTATTGGAAGCCCTAGGAATGGCAATCTGGGAGGTTTCCACTTCATATTAAAAATGACAGCCATAGGAATCAATGGTGGGCTGAATTATTTTTTTCTCTGGATGGTTTGTCCTCGGGTTTTCAGTTCTGTTATACTCACAGACATATTTTAACAGTTTAGAAACATTAGAGTGGTTTCTATCCAAATCTACCAAAATATGCATATCCTAGCTTCTGGGCCTGAGTAACAGGCAGTTTACTTTGGCACACTCGTCATCCGGACGTCAAAATACTGCCCCTAGCCAAAGAGGGGTAATAGTGGAGTTTGGAGTGTGACTGTTTGAGGTTGTGGACAGGTGTCTTTTATACTGATAACAAGTTCAAACAGGTGCCATTAATACAGGTAACGAGTGGAGGACAAAGGAGCCTCTTAAAGAAGAAGTTACAGGTCTGTGAGAGCCAGAAATCTTGCTTGTTTGTAGGTGACCAAATACTTATTTTCCACCATAATTTGCAAATAAATTCATTAAAAATCCTACAATGTGATTTTCTGGATTTTTTTCTTCTAATTTTGTCTGTCATAGTTGAAGTGTACATATTATGAAATTTAAGGGCCTCTCTCATCTTTTTAAGTGGGAGAACTTGCACAATTGGTGGCTGACTAAATACTTTTTTGCCCCACTGTATATCAATTTCCCAATTACAAACAGTACCAGTCAAAAGTTTGGACACACCTACTCATTCAAGGGTTTTTCATTCTTTTTACTATTTTCTACATTGTAAAATAATAGTGAAGACATCAAAACTACGAAATAACACATATGGAATCATGTAGTTACCAAAAAAGTGTTAAACAAATCCAAATATATTTTCTATTTGAGATTCTTTGCACACTCTTGGCATTCTCCTGACCAGCTTCACGAGGTAGTCACCTAGAATGTATTTAAATTAACAGGTGTACCTTGTTAAAAGTACATTTTGGGATTTTATTTAGTTCTCGTGCGGATCAGTGGGACGCTAGTGTCCCATCTCGACAACTTCCGGGGGAATTGCAGAGTGCGAAATTCAAATGACAGAAATAGTCATATTTAACATTCATGAAAATACAAGTGTCATACATCAGTTAAAAGCTTAACTTCTTGTTAATCCAGCCGCTGTGTCAGATTTCAAAAAAGCTTTACGACGAAAGCACACCATGCGATTATCTGAGGACAGCGCCCAGCACACAAAAGCATTAAAAACATTTTCCAACCAGGCAGGTGCGCCACGAAAGTCAGAAATAGTGATAAAATAAATCTCGTACCTTTGCAGATCTTCTGTTGGCACTCCAAAAGGTCCCAGCTACATCACTAATGTTTTTTTTTTATCGATAAAGTCCTTAATATCCCCCAAAACTCAGTTTAGATGGCATGCTTCATTCAAAAATCCACCGGTTTCCCTCCAAAACACATACAAAATGAATCCCAAACGTTACCAATAAACTTCTCCAAACAAGTCAAACAACGTTTATAATCAAACCTCAGGTACCCTAATACGTAAATAAACGATAAAATTTAAGACGGAGAATCGTTATTGTCATTACCGGAGATAAACAACAAAGTACGCGCTCTCATCCACGCGCGTGAAAACACCACAGCCAAAATGGGAGCCACTTAGAAAAACTACAAATTCTAGCTAATTTTTCCAAAAACAAGCCTGAACCTCTTTCTAAAGACTGTTGACATCTATTGGAAGCCCTAGGAATGGCAATCTGGGAGGTTTCCACTTCATATTAAAAATGACAGCCATAGGAATCAATGGTGGGCTGAATTATTTTTTTCTCTGGATGGTTTGTCCTCGGGTTTTCAGTTCTGTTATACTCACAGACATTATTTTAACAGTTTTAGAAACATTAGAGTGTTTTCTATCCAAATCTACCAATTATATGCATATCCTAGCTTCTGGGCCTGAGTAACAGGCAGTTTACTTTGGGCACACTCGTCATCCGGACGTCAAAATACTGCCCCCTAGCCCAAAGAGGTTAATGTGTTTGAGCGAATCAGTTGTGTTGTGTCAAGGTAGGGGAGGTATACAGAAGATAGCCCTATCTGGTATAAGACCAAGTCCATATTATAGCAAGAACAGCTCAAATAAGCAAAGAGAAACGACATCCCATCATTACTTTAAGACATGAAGGTAAGTCAATATGGAACATTTCAAGAACTTTGAAAGTTTCTTCAAGGGCAGTCACAAAAACCATCAAGCGCTATGGTGATACTGTCTCTCATGAGGACCGTAACACATTGTACATTTTTTGTTGTTGTGATTAAGTCAAAATAACTTATTTAATCTATTAAAGTCAACTAAATGTGCAAAATGTGTTGATTTGACAAATCATGTTAAGTTAAGTTGACATCAACTCAACAAAAGCTGTAAAAATAAAAAGTCTAGTTCAGTTAGCAGAGAACAATTTGCTCAGTCAACTTTCAAATCAGAACTAATAAGTCAAATAAACTAAAACAAGATCCAAGTTGTGTTCATGAAAAATTTCAAGTTATAATAACTACAAGTCATTACATTGTCTTAACTTACAAAATCAAGTTGAATCAGCTATTAACTGTGTTCACTCAACTTTCAAATTAGATCCAATAAGTCAAATGAAATCAATTAAGGCAACAGTTGTTTTGACTTTAAATGTCAAGTTCGGATAACTACAAATCTTGACATGAACTTTACTTACAAAATTAAGTTAAATCAGCTAAGACCTGAGTGTTAATTTAACTTTCAAGTCAGGACCAATAAGTCAAATCAACAACACCAACATAACAGTTGTGTTTACTAAACATTTCAAGTTATGATAACTACAATTAATTTCACTGTCTTAACCTACAAAATCAATTTGAATCCGCTAAGAACAATTTGTTCAGTCAACTTTCATATCAAAACTAATGAGTCAAATAAACTAAAACAAGATCCCAGTTGTGTTGACAAAACATGACATGTTATATTAACTACAAGTCATTACATTGTCTTAACTTTCAAGTCAGAACCAAGAAGTCGAATCAGTGGTCTGTGCAACTGCCTCCGGTGCACATGTACTGTTGTGTGGGTTTGAGTCTGGGTTTGAACTTCTTAATTATTGCCCTAATAGTGTACCTATTGTTAAATAGTGGAAATCATTTTTCTTTTTGAATTTGTGAGTGTTTTTGCCATTCCACATTGTGATTGACGAAAAATGCCTTATTTTTATACCCCAGTTAACGGGAGCCATGGAAGGCCAAAATACAGTTCCTTTTTTCATAAGTGAGAATCCCTATGGGGTTCCAACAATTGCCACAATTGTCATGTTGTGGATCGGTTTGTTTTAAGTGGAATTTGATTGGTACAACTTTGCTGGAGTGACTTTCCTCCCATATTCCTTGTAGCCAATAAATTCATTTTTTTGTCTCTGAAGGCAAAAGAAACATGCAATATCTCATTTTCTCATTTCTGACACCACAGCAGCAAATGTTAAAGAACATGGAGCCACATAGCATGAACTGTGCCAATTGTGTGGGCTATGGGTTCATATTGTGTTAGCTGATGGTTACAGGTTTTTACTGCATGAAGGTCTACACATGTATAAACTAAGGTCAAGCTGCTTGCTTAGCAAGTAGGCCTATTGCTTATTCCTGTAAGACTAACTGTAAGTCGCTCTGGATAAGATTATCTGCTAACTGAGTAAACTGTAGGAGAATGATTTACATATACCATTTTTCTATGCATGCACATGTATTAGCGATCCTAATATTGGGCCTAAGCTTTCATGGTTAGCCATCTAACCATTCGTGTTTGGTGAGGACAATGTAGTGAAAGTAATATGTGTAATGTTACAATTGGTTATAAAAGAGATGAACTACAACAACAAAAAACACTAGGAATGCAGATCAGATCACTTATCCCATTGTGTGATGTTTGTGTAGAGTTTGCTCCTTGTTTGCGCATTGATAGGGGATATATACTCAGCAAAAAAAGAAACATCCCTTTTTCAGGACCCTGTCTTTYAAAGATAATTCGTAAAATTCAAATAACTTCACAGATCTTCATTGTAAAGGGTTTAAACACTGTTTCCCATGCTTGTTCAATGAACCATAAACATTATATTGACCCATGCACCTGTGGAACAATCGTTAAGACACTAACAGCTTACAGACGGTAGGCAATTAACGTCACAGTTATGAAACTTAGGACCTAAAAGGGCCTTTCTACTGACTCTGAAAAACACCAAAAGAAAGATGCCCAGGGTCCTGCCATCTGCATGAACGTGCCTTAGGCATGCTGCAAGGAGGCATGAGGACTGCGATGTGGCCAGGGCAATAAATTGCCATGTCCGTGCTGTGAGACGCCTAAGACAGCGCTACAGGGAGACAGACGGACAACTAATCGTCCTCGCAGTGGCAGACCACGTGTAACAACACCTGCGGGACAGGTACAGGATGGCAACAACAATCCCCCGAGTTACACCAGGAACGCACAATCCCTCCATCAGTGCTCAGACTGTCCGCAATAGGCTGAGAGAGGCTGGACTGAGGGCTTGTAGGCCTGTTGTAAGGCAGGCCTCACCAGACATCACCAGCAACAACGTCACCTATGGGCACAAACCACCGTCGCTAGCCCAGACAGGACTGGCAAAAAGTGCTCTTCACTGATGAGTCACGGTTTTGTCTCACCAGAGGTGACGTCAGATTCTCGTTTATCGTTGAAGGATTGAGCGTTACACCGAGGCCTGGAGTAGGATCAATTTGGAGGTGGAGGGTCCATCATGGTCTGGGCAGTGTGTCACAGCATCATCAGACTGAGCTTGTTGTCATTGCAGCAATCTTAACATGGGTATTACAGGGAAGACATCCTCCTGCCTCATGTGTTTTATATATTTTTATATTATCTTTATTAAACAGGAAGTCAGTTAATAACCAATTCTTATTTCAATGACAGCCAGTGGAAAGTGGGTTAACTGCCTTGTTCAGGGGCAGATGGACAGCTTTTCACCTTGTCAGCTCAGGATTCGATCTTGCAAACTTTCGGTTACTAGTCCAACACTCTAACCACTAGACTACCTGCCGCCCCTCCCTGCAGGTACCCTTCCTACCGGGTCTTCCTGACATGACCCTCCAGCTGACAATGCCACCAGCCATACTGCTCATGATTCAACAGCTTTCCAAGCAGGAGTGAGTATAAAGTAGCTTGGCTTCTCCTTTAAAACAAATTACAACCACTAGCATGTTATTTACCTACTTGGTAACCTACACGGTATAAATATTTATTGGGTAAGTTAACAAGTGCCCTTTATAAAAAATAATGATAACTTTTCAGCACAAGAATAGCAAGGACATTAGCCACTATGTTACATGCTAGCTAGCTGGTTAGCACCACACACACACCATAATAAAATGGTAATTTGGTTAAATTAAGAAAGAAAATCAGATATTTGGCTATGTTTGGCAAACAGTATTTTACTATATCAGTTTAAATCAGATTACTTGTGCAATTCTGCTACGTGTACTGTAGTATAATCGTAGCTAAGCTTGCTGTTATCATGCTGTTAAACAGTACCGCTCTATCTAGCAGCACACATGGCGCCAACTTGCAGATATGCTGACTAACTTGTCATTTGTTTGATAACCTGTATAACAGTAGCTAGCCACAAAAGCCAACTGTTGCTACTGTAGCTATGCTTGTAGTTATAATTACTATTAGATTGGGTGGTAATGAGCTGTTATCAGTTTATTTTACTATTGTGGTTGCATTCAGTGACTTGCAAGCCAAACATTAGATATAGGCATGTGTAGCTAAGTAAATTCTCCAGGGTATGTTGTGGCATTTAGCTAGTATGCTGTTATCTAGTATGGTGTTCGCTAGCATAGTGTTAGTTAGGACCGTTAGGACCGTTAGGACCGTTAGGACACGTGTCTGAATTTGCACATGTGCTGGTTTTTTATTTTATTTATTTAAAAAGAATTGTGCTGGTTAGTTAAAGTGCATTTAGTTAGCATGGGGCTAGATAGTGCGTGGTGGGAATTGCACATGTGCTCATGATAGCTTGTTGACTAGCTTGGAAATAGTTTGATAACCTGCATAATAGTACAAAGGAAAGATGTTTGCTAGCCATGCTTCAAATTAGTATTGGGTTTTAAACCCTTCTTTTTTACAAAATATATGATTTATAATATATGATTTTTTAATATATGATTTAACAGTACTTGCAAGTAGTAATGTTAGTATATATTTTGTTATTTTCAATTGTTAGTTTGGGTGTAATGAGATGTTATGTTAAACAAACCATGTTATAAAAATGTATTTTGCATGAGTAGATGCAGCATGCATAGAGTTCCACATGTTTTATTCCGATGAAACTCACAAACAAAAATAACAAAGAGCAACGAAACGTGAAGCTATGTAGTGCTCGCAGGCAACTAGACATAGACAATATCCCACAAAGGGGAAATGGCTGCCTAAATATGATCACCAATCAGAGACAACGATTAATAACAGCTGCCTTTGATTGGGAACCATAACAGGCCAACATAGACACACAAACACCTAGATGACTCACCCTAGTCACACCCCGACCCAACCAACATAGAGAATAAAAAGCTCTCTATGGTCAGGGCGTGACACATATATCTTGAATTTTTTATCAATTTCAGAATAATTTGTTAATAATTAACATATTAACTAACTTTTGGAAATTTGTTAATATTAACTTTTGGAAATCCAAAAGCATGATTCCTTCAATGGATGAAGTGGAACTGTAAGTTCTGCAGATTTGACACATCAAATCAATGCATCCTTATTAGACATTACAAATTGAAGCATGGACATTATGCAAGAACCGTATCCATCCAGACTGTCCGTGCACCTATAAAACAGAAATAGCACTCAAGAAGCATTTGACTCAACACCTGAGGTCGACCGATTAATCGGCATGACCGATTAATTAGGGCCAATTTCAAGTTTTCATAACAATCGGTAATCTGCCTTTTTGGACACCGATTATGGCCAATTACATTGCAATCCACGAGGAAAATGCGTGGCAGGCTGACCACCTGTTACGCGAGTGCAGCGTCAAAAGGACCTTGTGGTTGCAAGGAGCCAAGGTAGGTTGCTAGCTAGCATTAAACTTATCTTATAAAAAACAATCAATCTTCACATAATCACTAGTTAACTACACATGGTTGATAATATTACTAGGTAATCTAGAGCTTGTTAGGGCTAGTGTCCTTTTTTTCTCAATTTCCGCCTGACTGACGTGCCCAAAGTAAACTGCCTGTTGCTCAGGACCTGAAGCCAGGATATGCATATAATTGGTACCATTGGAAAGAAGACACTTTGAAGTTTGTATACATTTTTAAATCATGTAGGAGACTATAACACAATAGATAGGTAGGAGAAAATCCAAAGAAAAACCAACCAGGAGTTTTTCTACAGGGACACAGACTTGGTAATTCGTGTATGTGCGCACGATGAAGAGGACACGCACCTGCTAAAATTGTTTTCCTATTGAGCATACTTCTTTCCGTATGAAATATTAAAGTTTAATTACATTTTAGGGTATCTGAGGATTCAATAGAAATGTATTTTGACTTGTTAAAACAAAGTTTAGGGGTAGATTTTTGGAATCCTATCTTGGCATGTTGAACGAGTGGATTACTCAAATCGATGGCGCCAACTAAACTGACTTTTTGGGATATAAAGAAGGATTTTTTCTAACAAAACGACACTACATGTTATAGCTGGGACCCTTTGGATGACAAATCAGAGGAAGATTTTCAAAAGTAAGTGAATTTTTAATCGCTATTTGTGAATTTATGAAACCTGTGCCGGTGGAAAAATATTTTGATATGGGGTGCCGTCCTCAAACAATCACATGGCATGCTTTTGCTGTAAAGCCTACTGTAAATCGGGCAGTGCAGTTAGATTAACAAGAATTTAAGCTTTCAACCAATATAAGACACTTGTATGTACAGTCGTAGCCAAAAGTTTTGAGAATGACACAAATATTAATATCCACAAAGTTTGCTGCTTCAGTGTCTTTAGATATTTTTGTCAGATGTTACTATGGAATACTGAAGTATAATTACAAGCATTTTATACGTGTCAAAGGCTTTTATTGACAATTACATGAAGTTGATGCAAAGAGTCAATATTTGTAGTGTTGACCCTTCTTTTTCAAGACCTCTGCAATCTGCCCTGGCATGCTGTCAATTAACTTCTGGGCCACATCCTGACTGATTGCAGCCCATTCTTGCATAATCAATGCTTGGAGCTTGTCAGAATTTGTGGGGTTTTGTTTGTCCACCCGCCTCTTGAGGATTGACCACAGGTTCTCAATGGGATTAAGGTCTGGGGTTTCCTTGCCATGGACCCAAAATATCGGTGTATTGTTCCCCGAGCCACTTAGTTATCACTTTTTCCTTATGGCAAGGTACTCCATCATGCTGGAAAAGGCATTGTTCGTCACCAAACTGTTCCTGGATGGTTGGGAGAAGTTGTTCTCGGAGGATGTGTCGGTACCATTCTTTATTCATGGCTGTGTTCTTAGGCAAAATTGTCAGTGAGCCCACTCCCTTGGCTGAGAAGCAACCCCACACATGAATGGTCTCAGGATGCTTTACTGTTGGCATGACACAGGACTGATGGTAGTGCTCACCTTGTCTTCTCCGGACAAGCATTTTTTCCGGATGCCCCAAACATTCGGAAAGGGGATTTATCAGAGAAAATGACTTTACCCCAGTCCTCAGCAGTCCAATCCCTGTACCTTTTGCAGAATATCAGTCTGTCCCTAATGTTTTTCCTGGAGAGAAGTGGCTTCTTTGCTGCCCTTCTTGACACCAGGCCATCCTCCAAAAGTCTTTGCCTCACTGTGCGTGCAGATGCACTCACACCTGCCTGCTGCCATTCCTGAGCAAGCTCTGTACTGGTGGTGCCCCGATCCCACAGCTGAATCAACTTTAGGAGATGGTCCTGGCACGTGCTGGACTTTCTTGGGCGCCCTGAGGCCTTCTTCACAACAATTGAACCGCCCTCCATTAAGTTCTTGATGATCCGATAAATGGTTGATGGTGCAATCTTGGTGCAATCTTACTGGCAGCAATATCCTTGCATGTGAAGCCCTTTTTGTGCAAAGCAATGATGACGGCACGCGATTATCTGAGGACAGCGCCCCGTGTACAAAAGCATGAAAAACATTTTTCAACTAGGCAGGTGCGCAACAAAAGTCAGAAATAGTGATATAATAAATGCCTTACCTTTGAAGATCTTCTTCTGTTGGCACTCCAAAATGTCCCAGAAACATCACAAATGGTTATTTTGTTCGATAATGTCCTTTATGTCCATAAAAATGTCAATTTATTTGGCGCGTTTAATTCAGACATACACCGGTTTCAACTCGCCCAACATGCCTAGAAAGTATCTAATAAGTTACCTGTAAACTTGATCCAAACATTTCAAACAACGTTCCTAATCCAACCTCAGGTACCCTAAAACATAAATAATCAATACAATTTGAGACAGAATAAACTGTTAATACCAGATAAAAACAACGTGAAGCGTGAAGCACACTCCAGTTCACGCGTACCAAAACAGTAGAGTCCACCTGGAGTAACACTTACAATGAATAGGACTACTTCTTCATTACTAAAAAAAAAAAAAATCGAACAATTTCTAAAGACGGTTGACATCTAGTGGAAGCCATAGGAACTGCAACCAGGTTCCTAATATTTAGGGTATCCCATAGAAAACAATTGGAAAATCCTATGACTTCAATTTTTTCCCCCTGGATGGTTTGTCCTCTGGGTTTTGCCTGCCATATCAGTTCTGTTATACTCACAGACATTATTTTAACAGTTTTAGAAACTTTGGAGTGTTTTCTATCCAAATCTGCCAATTATTCTGGGCCTGAGTAACAGGCCGTTTACTTTGGGCACACTTTTCATCCGGAGGTGAAAATACTGCCCCCTACCCAAGAGAGGTTAACTTGGGAAATTGTGTCACATCTCTTGCATTCAGTGCAAGCAGAGTCAGGGTATATGCAACAGTTTGGGCCTCCCGGCTTGTTGCGAACTGTGAACTAATTTGCCAAATCTTACATAATTATGACATAACATTGAAGGTTGTGCAATGTAACAGCAATATTTACATTTAGGGTTGCCACCCGTTCGATAAAATACAGAAAGGTTCCATATTTCACTGAAAGAATAAACGTTTTGTTTTCAAAATTATAGTTTCCGAATTTGACCATATTAATGACCAAAGGCTCGTATTTCTGTGTATATTATACTATAATTAAGTCTATGATTTGATATTTGATAGAGCAGTCTGACTGAGCGGTGGAGGCAGCAGCAGGCTCATAAGCATTCATTCAAACAGCAATTTACTGTGTTTGCCAGCAGCTCTTAGCAATACAATGCCTGATGCACAGTGCTGTTTATGACTTCAAGCCTATCAACTTCTGAGATTAGGCTGGCAATAATAAAGTGCCTATAAGAACATCCAATAGTCAAAGGTATATGAAATACAAATAGTATAGCGAGAAATAGTCGACGCGTCATCATTCCTATAATAGCTACAACCTAAAACTTCTTAACTGGGAATATTGAAGAACTGGGAATATTGAACCACCAGCTTTCATATTTTCATGTTCTGAGCAAGAACTTAAACGTTAGCTTTTTTACATGGCACATATTGCACTTTCTTCTCCAACACTGTTTTTTTGCATTATTTAAACCAAATTGAACATGTTTCATAATTTATTTGAGACTAAATAGATTTTAGTTATGTATTATAACTTAAAATAAAAGTGTTCATTGTTCATTCAGTATTGTTGTAATTGTCAATATTACAAATATATATATATATATGTATATAAAAATCGGCTGATTAATTGGTATCGGCTTTTTTTGGTCCTCCAATAATCGGTATCGGTGTTGAAAAATCATAATCGATCAACCTCTACTCAACACTGAAGAAATGTTCATGAAACAGTTACTGCTTATATAAAATGTGACCTCTGTAATTTTTCTGAGCCCTGTAATGTTAAGCAGTACTTTTCTCATTTGAGAAGTCATTTCAACAATAAGGATTATATGCAAGAAGAGATTCAGAAAAGAAATCCTGACTGGGTAACTGTTGATGCAGCAATGATGACTTCTTTCTCATTAAGAAGAAAGGAGATTGTGGAAGATGGGCCCCTTGTGATTGACATTAAATCTAGATGGCCAGCGCTGTTCAGACAGACAAGTGCTTATTTAAAATCTGCAAAAGGTCCAATAAGATTTTCTGTGATTGTTGAAATTAATAATATACAGTTTCTCATACCTCAAGAGCTTGCCTCCCTTCAGACCTTTGTGCATTTTGAGATGAAGGTGATTAGAGGACACAATGAACTACATAAGTTATTAATGTAATACGCTTTCCAAAAATGTATTCCTTTTATCTGTAGTGCTCTTAGGCTGGGTGTAAAAATCATAACTGTCTAACTGTTTATAGGTCACACAAATGCAGGGCTCTATACAGTGTAAGCATTTCACTCACATTTTCTGAAGTCAATTATGGCTATAAACCATTGTTGTTTTCAAAATATTTCTGTCATTTAGTTACATAGCTTGACTCTGAATCCCCTTAACTTTATTTAACAATGAACGCAGTGGCAGTCACAGGCTGTCATAGATACATTTTAAATGATCCCAACTGAGTCCTACCTAGTTTTCATGTTTCCAGGCTATGTATCACATGCTTCCGTGTTTTCCGATGTTAGTTTCGGTTTAAACTGCAAAATCAAGATATATTTCCCCCAAATCAGTATAAGTATTGTAGCTTCATTACCATGGTAACCATTTGGTCTGAAAGTGGCAGCGGATCATTTTAATCACTTTCCTACATTAACTGCTTATGGCTGGGGGCAGTATTGAGTAGCTTGGATGAATAAGGTGCCCAGAGGTGCCCAGAGTAAATGGCCTGCTACTCAGTCCCAGTTGCTAATATATGCATATTATTAGTATATTTGGATAGAAAACACTCTGAAGTTTCTAAAACTGTTTGAATTATATCTGTGAGTAAAACATAACTCATATGGCAGGCAAAAACCTGAGAAAAAATCCAACCAGGAAGTGGGAAATCTGCATTTAGATGCACCCAAAGACATGCATCTAAAAAATATGCATTATTATAATTTTTTAATGACAATCAAATCCATTCTAGGGAACAATACATTGTTGCAAATGTATTTGTTTGTTTTCTATCCAATAGTAATAATAATATGCATATCGTATGATCTAGAACAGAGTACGAGGCCGTTTAATTTGGGCACGATTTTTTCCCAAAGTGAAAGCAGCGCCCCTAGTTAACAGACACATCTCAACATCAACTTTTCAGAAGAGACTGCGTGAATCAGGCCTTCATCAAATATTTTTCTGGTGACATACACATATTTAGCAGATGTTATTGCGGGTGTAGCGAAATGCTTGGTCTAACTGCTGCAAAGAAACCCCTAAAGGACACCAGCAAGAAGAAGAGACTTGTTGGGCCAAGA
Organism: Salvelinus sp. IW2-2015; assembly: GCF_002910315.2. Taxonomy (NCBI): domain Eukaryota; kingdom Metazoa; phylum Chordata; class Actinopteri; order Salmoniformes; family Salmonidae; genus Salvelinus; species Salvelinus sp. IW2-2015. Next base: position 5,531,562 of record NC_036842.1, on the reverse strand, counting down.
AATACGAGCAGTGGACATTAGACCGTTGGAAATCTGTTATTTGTCTGATGAGTCCAAATGTAAGATTTTTGGTTCCAACCGCCGTGTCTTTGTGAGACGGAGAGTAGATGAACGGATGATCAACGCATGTGTGGTTCCCACCATGAAGCACGGAGGAGGAGGTGTGATGGTGTGGGGGTGCTTTGCTGGTGACACTGTCTGTGATTTATTTAGAATTCAAGGCGCACCTAACCAGCATGGCTACCACAGCATTCTGCAGCGATACGCCATCCCATCTGGTTTGCGCTTAGTGGGACAATAATTTGTTTTTCAACAGGACAATGACCCAAAACACCTCTCCTTTCACGCCCTGATCTGTTTCACCTCTCCATGTGCTTGTCTCCACCCCCCCTCCAGGTGTCGCCCATCTTCCCCACTTATCCCCTGGGACTTTATACCTGTGTTTTCTGTCTGTCTGTGCCAGTCCGTCTTGTTTGTTCAAGCCTACCAGCATTTTATCTCTCTTTTCTCGCCCTCCTAGTTTTGACCCCTGCCTGTCCTGACTCCGAGCCCGCCTCCCTGACCACTCTGCCTGACCCTGAGCCTGCCGTCTGGTACCTTTGCCCCTACTCTGGATTACCGACCTCTGCCTGACCTGACCCTGGGCTGGCCTGCCGTCCTGTACCTTGGCCCCACTACTCTGGATTATCGACCCCTGCCTGCCTTGACCTGTCGTTCGCCTGCCTATGTTGTTACAATAAACATGGTTACTTCTACACAGTCTGTACTTTGGTCTTATCTGAAACCTGATACCTCCACACATTTTGGTTTATTTAATTCCATTTACAATTTCTGTCAAATTAGTAATTATCTTTTGTTTGGAGCGTTCCTGTCAATGATGAGTAAGGACGCGCACACATAGAAGTAGGCCTATATGCTACCTGGCCTGCGAGCAAATGTAGGCATGTAAATGTGTCCATTTGGGGATCTGATGGTATTTCTGATTGGCTTATTGCACCACCGCTAATGACCTGTAGAGCTTCTCAAAATAACGTTTTCTTCACCTCAGACAGCAAGCAAACAAAGTCTGTTTTTACATCCATTGAGAATGACAATAGTTCCTCAATGTACAGTACATAAAAAACCTTTCCAGCTGCTCTCTCCCTTTCCATAACCGCTCAGCTTGAAAGGGAAAAAATGTCATGCTCTGATCCAGTAGAAACGTCATAAAATAGGCATCTTATCAGTGCTTTGACTGAAATTGTATTCAATTTTATGTGCTAGTACTGTTTATATTTAGGTGCAGGAGCTCCACAATACTTTTTAACAAATATTCTATAAGAGGAACAGGAGCTCAAGCAGCAGAACATTTGAGGTGCTGGTACTTAGCTCCGGTGAGCTCCTGCCCAAGTCAAGCACTGCTTATTATCCCTTGGGCAAATAGCCTACAGCTGGGTCTGTCCCGAGCTCACTGGCACACAAGAAACTCTGAGGGCCTAGAATATTTTATACAATGCAAGTTCGCTAGCTCAAGCTTCAGGCCGGAAGAAGATGATAGTTGATACAATGTTTCAAGTTCACTACAGACAGGCCATATGTAGCCAATGTGAATTTTAGGATATTTATTTTTAATCAGGATATTTTCTACCTGCAGGCTGCTATGTTTTTATCTACATGAAAATGTTTTACAAAAATGTGCATATGAAAAACGTAACTGGCATGCAGAATAGTAGAAATAGTAAGATATATTGGCATTCCACATGAGAAAGGTTGCCGACTCCTCGTGTAGCCTATTACCGGCAACTTCAGGAGAGTAATGGCAGGATCTTCTGAAGCCAGCAGGAGCGGGAAAGAATAGTTGGGTCAGGTTAAGGTTTTTTATTCTGGTTATCTACATCTCTGGAGCCCTCTTGAGGCATCAAACCATAAGCTTGAAGCATCAGACACGCTCAATGCATAAAGTTGATTTTGTTAAAACACAGGGTGTGTCTATATATGGAAAAATACACAATTAAACATTTCAAGCAATCGATTGGTCGAAAGAACAGACTTTCGGTCAACCAATATTTTCTTTAGTCGGGGACAGCCCTGATTAACATTCCCAGCCTTAGTTACAGTCATAGGTTTTTGTTCGCTCCGCTCCGCTCACATAATCTGACTCCTGTACTCTCTACTCCTATTTTCTTCTACTCTACTCCCATACTCTCTACTCCTCCACTCTTATACTCGCTACTCCTATACTCTCTACCCTCCTCCACTCTATCCCTATACTCTTCAATACTCTACTCATATCCTCTCTTCTATTGTACTGTAAGCCATTTCTCAATCTTCATTGGCAATGTCACTCCCCTCCTTGGTGACAAAGGGCTTGAATGCAATCGCGAGTGTCTGCTCTCTGAAATTGATTCACGCATCTGGAGTAGACATCAGATACAACAATAGCATTTAAAACCTCTGTATTCAATCTGCATGTGTTTGATGCAGTGTTCCCGTGCAGGCTTGACTCACAGGATGTAATTAGGCACCAGTGTAGCAATGTTCTGCGAGCTGTAGGTGAGGGCACAAAATGAAGAAGCTGGACAATTAGACGCGTAATAAATGCCCGCAAGAAGCTATTACAATTTTAATAGATGCAGGTGTGCTCGCTGGAGAGAAAGAAGAGAAATCAGGGAACAGCTTTCGAGTGGGGGTGAAGAAGCGGGAGATTGAATAGATACAACTGCCAACCAGGAGAAATGAAATGGAGAGTAACGGCTAGAGCGAGTGTTATAAGATATCAGACACCACCTAGCCATTGAGACTCAACGGTGATGGGATAGGACACACACAGTGACAGCATATACTGTAGGTAGACCTAGTGTGTGTTTTATTTCTCTCAAGGCATATTTACAATGTCTTCAGAAATTATTCACACCCTTGACTTTTTCCACATTTTGTTGATACAGCCTGAATTTAAAATGGATTATATTAAGATTTTGTGCCACTGGCCAACACACAATAAGAGGAAGGAAACCACTCAAGGATTTTACCATGAGGCCAATACGACTTTAAAACAGTTACACGGTTTAATGGCTGTGATAGGAGAAAACTGAGGATGGATCAACAGCACAATATATCACTGAGTACCACTCTTCATATTTTCAAGCATGGTGGTGGCTGCATCATGTTATAGATATGCTTGTCATCAGTAAGGACTAGGGAGTTTTTTAGGATAAAAATAACTGAATTGAGCTAAGCACAGGCAAAATCCTAAAGGAAAACCTTGTTCAGTCTGCTTTCCAACAGACACTGGGGGACAAATTCATCTTTCACCAGGACAATAACCTAAAACACAAGGCATTGCTTACCAAGGCGACATTGAATGTTCCTGAGTGGCCTAGTTACAGTTTGACTTAAATCGTCTTGAAAATCTATGGCAAGATTTGAAAATGGCTGTCTAGCATTGATTAACAACTAACTTGACAGAGCTTGAATTATTCTAAAAATAATAATATGCAAATATTGTACAATCCAGCTGTACAACGCTCTTAGAGAAGAGTTATGTAAATGAGATGTCTGCATTTCCTTTTCAATACATTTGCTAAAATGCAAAAAATAAAACATGTTTTCACTTTATCATTATGGGGTATTGAGTGTAGATGGGTGAGAAAAAACATCTATGAAATCCATTTTCCCTGAAACACAACAAAATGTGGAATAAGTAAAGGGGTATGAATACTTTCTGAAGGCACTGTAACTTTAGCGTCTTCTCTCTTGTGTCTGGTGATGGTGACATATGCCCCTGTGTCAGGAATCAATTTCCTCCTCCAGAAGGCAACCTCGCCAGTGTAGCCCAGCACCCTAGGTGTCATGGATCTGTGCTAACCTGATTGACACTGGATTCAAATGTATTCCTGCCCTGTGGAGGGATGGTATATCCCCATATACCTTACCTAGTAACCCAATGGAATATGTGCAGTGCGACCTAGTAGACTAAAGTAATGGTATATTGTCACGTAGTAATGAGAATGAGGTAACATGTGGCCTCAATAGGATATAAACACTCTCACCCATGAGTGGAGTTTCAATACAATACCGAGCGCACTATAAAGGAATTCTATAAATTCAACCACCCGTTCAACACTTATTTAATCACAGCTCATTAACTAACAATGTGTAAATAATGTTACAGACCCGATATGTCTTCTGCAGAGTTTGATTGTATTTTATTGTACACTATATCTTAGCCTTACCATGTTCAATTACCATTGGATTATAGCAAAACAACACTACTTTCATGTGTTGCATCACAACCGTGATGGCTCCCAGCATAAATATACTGTATATGCTTCTATAATTAAAACAAGTCAGTGTGGCTAGGATGCCTGCCATGACACCAGCGCAGCAGCCTCACATCCATCTATCCTTCACATACACACACACTAGAGCCCTGTTTGGGCATGAATTTTAATCCCGAGCCCTATCCATGCCCGTGACATTCAGGTCCTACCCTACCAAGGCCCGAATGCATCTGACAAATTTAGGGTCCGCCCCTGTCCGAAATCAGAAATAGCTTCCTCCCGTTAGTAAATCCATTGGCTGCTACTCTATCTGTCACTCGCTCCCTGCACGCAGGCAGCTTGCTCTGCATGCACCCTGCAAGCGTAATGATGGTTAAGTACCTTGCTCAAGGGAACATTGATCGATTTTTTTTTGCCTAGTCGCCTCAGGGATTCAAACCAGCAACCATTCGATTACTGGCCCAACGCTCTTAACCGCTAGGCTACCTGCCACCTGCATTTGCATCTTGGATGTCATCTAGATTGGGGAACTTTTCTCTTTACCCATATTTCAATTTTGGGAAAGAGAAGATGGCAGTTTTTTTCCTCCGTCTGGAACTTTAATGAGCTTTCTTTAAAAAATTCCACTAGATAAGGCTGACGTCCCAAATTATGCCATATTCCTTATGGGCCCTGGTCAAAAATGGTGCAGTATATAAGGAATGAGGCATAGAGATCCTATTAAATTACAACCGACAATTAGTATTCTAATTTCTAGTTCTATAGAACAGCGTTCCATTTTTTATGCACACAAAGAGCTGTTCCTGAGAACAAAGGGTCTACTCTTTGTGACCTTGTGACACTTCAATAACCACCATGCTGGCTATTATCATTATTGTAATTAGGTGCCTTGGCAAACAGTTTTGCATACAGAAAACAAAAAGTCGTTTTTGGTCACAGTTTATGTGAACAAATACTTATGCAGGCTTCATAGGGCATTCATAAGGTCTTCATAAACACTGCATGCTGGTTGATGTGTAATTTATTAGCAAAGGCATAAAGGGTGATAAAGTCAGGAAATAAAAATTCTAAATACTATAGTGTCTGGAATGGTCTTTACCACAGATGTATAACATGGAGATTGAAATAGCCTCAGGCCAAATAACTACCAATTCGTATTGAGGCAAATTTAATATTCTCAGCTTGGATGTTGTTGGGGCTGTGGAGGTCATGAAATTTTGTCAGCCGGTGAAAGTCAAGCAAATAACTGCAGGTCTCACGGTAGTTGACCATTGACTAACATAAACACATTTAGCATCTCCTGAATTCCATGCATTGCCTACAAGCCACTGATGCAGACCTATGTAACATCTACATTTTATAAAGTCTAATATATCCATATAATATAGCCTACACCATCACAATGAATCTATTTTATTTTAGACAGGTCTAAAGAACCATGATATGAAGAAAATGTAGTCTATTTCAGAAGAACATAATGGCTGTGGGCTACACTAGTTCATTTAAAAGACAAGATTTTCTTAGAATTCCCATGGTATTATTTGATATTATTCTATAGTATGAAGAAAACAATTGAACACAGCTGAATAAAATAGAAAGGATGTTTTCTCCAAACGATTTCTGAGGGAGTGCGCACATGCGGCTATTCCGTGTTGAGTGGTTAACAAAGAGACAGGTCCTCCTATATGCTTAATTTAGAGATATGTTTGCAACTTTAGTTGTGATACAAATGTTGGGCTATATGTTACGATTTTTAATAAACTCAGCAACAAMAAAAAAAATCCTCTCACTGTCAGCTGCGTATATTTTCAGCAAACTTAACATATGTTCATACAAATATTTACACAACAAGATTCAACAACTGAGACATAAACTGAAAATGTGACTAACAGAAATGGAACAATGTGTCCCTGAACTAAGGGGGGGTCAAAATCAAAGTAACAGTCTGTATCTGGTGTGGCCACCAGCCGCATTAAGTACTGCAGTGCATCTCCTCCTCATGGACTGCACCAGATTTGCCAGTTCTTGCTGTGAGATGTTACCCCACTCTTCCACCAATTTCTGGGGGGAATGGCCCTAGCCCTCACCCTCGGATCCAACAGGTCCCAGATGTGCTCAATGGGATTGAGATCCGGGGTCTTCGCTGGCCATGGCAGCACTGACATTCCTGTCTTGCAGGAAATCACGCACAGAATGAGCAGTATGGCTGATGGAATTGTCATGCTGGAGGGTCATGTCAGGTTGAGCCTGCAGGAAGGGTACCACATGAGGGAGGAGGATGTCTTCCCTGTAATGCACAGCATTGAGATTGCCTGCAATGACAACAAGCTCAGTCCGATGATGCTGTGATACACTGCCCCAGACCATGACGGACCCTCCACCTCCAAATTGGTCCTGCTCCAGAGTACAGACCTCGGTGTAACGCTCATTCCTTCGACAATAAATGCGAATCCGACCATCACCCCTGGTGAGACAAAACCGTGACTCGTCAGTGAAGAGCACTTGTGCACATAGGCGACATTGTTGCCGGTGATGTCTGGTGAGGACCTGCCTTACAACAGGCCTACGAGCCCTCAGTCCAGCCTCTCTCAGCCTATTGCGGACAGTCTGAGCACTGATGGAGGGATTGTGCATTCCTGGTGTAACTCGGGCAGTTGTTGTTGCCATTCTGTACCTGTCCCGCATGTGTGATGTTCGGATGTACCGATCCTGTGCGGGTGTTGTTATGCATGGTGCGAGGATGATCACCTGTCTGTCCTGTCTCCCTGTAGCGCTGTCTTAGGGATCTCACAGTACGGTCATTGCAATGTATTGCCCTGGCCACATCTGCAGTCCTCATGCCTCCTTGAAGCATGCTTAAGGCACGTTCACGCAGATGAGCAGGGACCCTGGGCCTCTTTCTTTTGGTGTTTTTCAGAGTCAGTAGAAAAGCCTCTTTAGTGTCCTACATTTTCATAACTGTGACCTTAATTGCCTCCCGTCTGTAAGCTGTTAGTCTCCTAATGACCGTTCCACAAGTGCATGTTCATTAATTGTTAATGGTTCATTGAACAAGCATGGGAAACAGTCTTTAAACCCTTTACAATGAAGATCTGTGAAGTTATTTGGATTTTTACGAATTATCTTTGAAAGACAGGGTCCTGAAAAAGGGATGTTTCTTCTTTTGCTGAGTTTACATTCAAGGCTGCATGATGCGACTAATGATGATTTGAAAAAAAGTTGCATGAAAGGCTTGAGCTCTGCTTTGTTTCTTGCACCGGATGCAAACAATTCATCAGTCTCTCTTTCACAATTTGAAAAGCACTTGAAAATGCCTCGAATTTCCCGGCGGCATCCCCCTAGTGTGGCCGTAATGATCCCTAAAAAAGTGATCAGGTTCTTTCACAGGCCTCCATCTCATCTCCGAAGTAGGCTACAAGTGAAGACAGACACATCTTGGAAGCAACTGCACGCGTCCTTCTTAGCAAATTCTGAGGTGCATTTTGAAGATGTTAGGAGAACTGTCCACATGTATGACCCGATTCAGGAAACTAGGTGTATGTCGCAATTCATGACTTCACAGGAGAGCTGTTTGAACGTAAAAAAATGTTTTTTATCAAAATGAGTTTTTTGGAAGAATTGCCGTCTCGAACATGTGAACTTTAATGTGCCTTAATGTCAAACTTGTATGCCATCTGTAAATACAAATACAATTGTTAAATTACGAGCCTAGTTGCTTTAGCCACATAAAAAGAGAGCATCCTTCCCGCTAGCCATGATTGGCTGAAATAATGAGTGGGCTGGACATGCCGAGAGATGAGTTTGGATTGGTCTGCCATATAGCACGCGTCTGTCTATTGGAGCTGGTAAGTATGTCTAGGTAATCGTGGCAAACGCTGATTTTTATAAATGTATCGCGTAGTAAAACTGCATAAACCTAATGTCAAGTGAAAGTGTACTGTTAGCTAGCTAATGTTAGCTGGCTGACTCGCTCGCTAATGTTATGTGTATGCTCTCCACTTTCTGGAGGACCGAGTTTTGAAATCAGTGAAATTCAAGTATGATAGTTATGGAGATGGAGAAAACACTGGTCTGGATTACATCGTCAAACTAGGGCAACCATGCATGGTATCAGACAGGAGACGTGTTCAACCATGATGTATAGTGGTAAGCTAGCTACATTTTCAGATATTACACATTTCTAATTTTGACAGAAAATTGTTTCATTTCAAGTGTACTGTTAGTGTATGATCTTATTCTTCGTATCTCAGACACGTTTGCTTGACTAGTTATAGCCATAGAACCCGGGTTGGTTAGCTACCTGGAAAATTCATGAAGGGTAGTAACGTAATGAGTTGTGATTATGGTTCATTGTTTAGCTAGCTAGCTACACGTCTTAACAAAAGAATCCACTCTAATTTTGACAAAGTAATTTAATTTCAAGTTAGTGTACTGTTAGCTATCTAGCTAACGTTAGCTGGATGGCTCGCTAACTAACGTTACATCCTACGTTGGAATCATTTTCCCCAAACATCGGTCACCACTTAACTTCGGACACTTTCTAGTGGTTGGAGAACTAAATCACCTCGAGCTCAACATTTAAATGGATTGGAAAATAACGGTAAGTTTTGCAACTAAAGACAACCTACTAGCTAGCTGACCACCGATTTTTATTGCAATTTATGTAAGTTAAGTTTGTAGAACACGCTGTATATCGTAAAATTAGACCGCGCGACAGACCACACATCATTTAATATCCAACATTTTATCTTTGAAATATAGCTAACGGAGGGAGAAATCTAGACAAATCTATAACTGCGATGAGTCTGGGTTTCGTAGCGACCAGAGCAGGCACAAAGTGCTGGCTCCCCGGGGTGCAAAACACGTGTACCAGCAGGCTCCGGGGACCACTACGGATACTGACTGTTACTTTTGATTTTGACCCCCCCCTTTGTTCAGGAACACATTATTCCATTTCTGTTAGTCACATGTCTGTGGAACTTGTTCAGTTTATGTCTCAGTTGTTGAATCTTGTTATGTTCATACAAATATTTACACATGTTAAGTTTGCTGAAAATAAACAAGGCCCTCCGTTGCCCTCCCTTCGGCAAATCTGACCATGACTCTATCTTGTTGCTCCCCTCCTACAGGCAGAAACAAAAACAGGTCGCACGGTGATGCTGGGTGTGCTATACTTCTGCCAGCACTGGTTCCACTACTTGTGTGCAGTGGGATCTAGAGTTAGCGGTGGAGTTGGATTTTTATGCAACCCACCTTGTGTATTCCTTCCTTTAATTTCCAAGTGCATCTCTGCAACACAAACTCCAACATTGTTTTAATTGTTCATGTCAATGCACATGACTGAAATTACAGTTGTATTTATTTAAACTCATGTATATTTTAGTATTAAACTGTTATCTACTTTCTCAAAACATAAGATTAATCTGTCAAACAAATTATGAGACATTATTTGGTTACAACACTGAAGATGTTGGTGAAGAACCATTTTTTAAGAGTCCACAGGAGGACTACGCAATGAAAAGTTGACATGCAAGTCTTTTTTTTTTTACCGGAAGGCTAGCCATCTAGTCAACTATTGAGTAAACACTTCGGATACGAGGTTGGTTTCTCATTTTTGAACAAATTTCAACAGATATATCTTGTAATTTAACAAAATAGTAAGGTGGCGATAATACGGGACGCGTTTTTTTTGCTGAGCCGTTGATCAAAAAGCAGATAGTAGTATTTCCACTGAAATGTCAAACATGCTAATTGCTGACCCGTTAGCTAACATTTTTACGACACCAATAATCACAAAACATTGGTGGCTTGATCACAAGATAACACTGTTGAAGGTAATATATTTCTTAAATGCTGTTGAATATGGCGATAATACGGGGTTCCACGCTAGCTACGTTTCATAACAAAAGACTCTCGTCTTAGTGTGCCAGAGCGCAGAATAACCGATACATTTTTGAAGGCTCAAGACCCTTTGAATGTGTCAGTAAACGTCGGCAACAAAGCGTAATTCAATTGTTGCCAGCAGCACTGTTACAGTCACCAAAGCTCTGGATAACATGAAAACTGCCTATCCAGCTCTGCTAGGGGGAGTAAAATGGTCAAAGTGGGTCTGGAAGTGTCTGGAAGTAGCTAGCCAATGTTAGCCAGTTAGAATGACAGTCATGCACCCAAGCTGAGGTCAGAGCTTTCAGAACAACCCTACTTATTGGTCAGAGCATCCAGTGTGCGCTCTGAACGTGAAATGCTCTGAATTTACAAACGAGACAATCTGACAGCACAGTTGCTGGTAAACAACTGACCAGCTCTGCTAGGGCGAGAAATGTTCCAGTGAGCTGTTCTCTCTCTCTCTTAGATGTCTGGAAGTAGCTGGCAGTTTAGTACAGAATGCACAGATCAACCCTTAAAGTGATGGGTGGGGCTTAGGCTTAAGAGGGTGTGAACAATGCTAAATGGGTGTAGACAAAGAAGAGCTCTCCAGTAGTAGTACCAAAACATTGAAAGATGGTTTTCTCAAAAGTGAGTTTACAAGTAGATCAACTTTCAAAGCAGAATTACTTTCCCATTGTTTCCTCAAATGCAGTGTATGATATACCATTTTATAGCTCTGAGTCTCTACATTATCTAATGTAAAAAACAGAAATTCAAATGTTGCTACATAAGACCGAATCCAGGGGGCGAGTCACATTTACTTTGTCAGCCAACAAGATGAGTAGGCCTAACGAACAGCCATAGCACTAGCCAATGTCATTCTACTATCCCCCATAGTACAAAAGTTGACGTATTCTATTAAACACACTATTAACACATTATCACATTAAAAGCAATGAGGCTGATGCAACAGATCAGAACGTTTAGCTTAAAATGTTGATAAACTATTAGGCTATTTCTTCACATTAAAAGCGCAGTAATGTGCACACGGAAGTAGGCTGTAAGCACGAATGTTCCAAAATGCATTCAATTAGGGGGAAAACACCATTCTCAAAAGTGACCACAAATGTGATTGTGCATGTAATGCTTTATTACAAAGGTGCATTTTTATTGTGAAAAGGATCTTCCACGAACTTGAAACTCACGCGTCACAACTGTCTCTACTCCGGTTGTAAAGTGGATTAATGTGCTTAACTTTAAGAAGTTATTTGGCCACTTTAGTTGTAATACAAACCTTATCAAAACATATAGGCCTATGGGCTAGGCTACATGAGGTGTGGGACTATGATTTGAAAAAGTCGCAAAAAAAAGCATGCACTGTTTCTTGCCTTACTGCACACAAGCTGAGCATCATTCACAGGTCATGCTATATAATTCACAAGTTATGGGCTAATATTGTCACCCATCAGACTATTTTAGATTTTATCTTGTCTTTACATGTACTAAATAATATATGGTAATGGCGCCGGAGAGGATGGCCGTTTTCCTGACATCCAGGACTGATCTATTTTGTTATTTTTTTGCATTGTTTGTAGCTCGTTTTGTACATAGTTGCTGCTACCATGTCTTATGACCGAAAGAGCTTCAGGACATCAAAACAGTTATTACTCACCTCAAACTCTACAAAGATTTTTTCTTTAATGAGTCCAACTCGAAGGATATACTGCTTTGTCGAGACAAGTTCCGAATCCCGTCATCCGCGTGAAGAAAAGACTGTGGAAAAAGGGGGAGGAGGGCGGGGTGCCTTGTAAGAATTCGCAGACGAGTTGGTTAACCACCACTACCCTCCATATTATTGGCCAACATGCAATCATTGGAAAACAAACTGAATGATTTACACTATCCTACCAACGGGACATTAAAAACTGTAATATCTTATGTTTCACCGAGACGTGGCTAAATAACGACACGGTAAGTCGAGGGGTGGGCGTGTGTGTCTATTTGTCAATAACTGCTGGTGCGCAATGTCTAACATTAAAGAAGTCCCGAGGTATTGCTCGCCTGAGGTAGAATACCTCATGATAAGTTGTAGACCACACTAAGCTGTAGACCGTCGTAGACTGTCTATTTACCACCACAAACCGGTGCTGGCGCTAAGAACACACTCAATGAGCTGTATAAGGCCATAAGCAAACAAGAAAATGCTCATCCAGAAGCTGTACTCCTAGTGGCCGTGGTACTTTAACGCAAGCAAACTTAAATCAGTTTTACCTCATGTCTACCAGCATGTCACATGTGCAACCAGAGGGCACGACAACGCATTTTCCCCCTCAGGAGACTGAAAAGATTTGGCATGGGTCCACAGATTCTCAAAAAGTTCTACAGCTGCACCATCAAGAGCATCCTGACCTGTTGCATCACCGCCTGTTATGGCAACTGCTCGTCATCTGACCGTAAGGCGCTACAGAGGTTAGTGCGTACGGCCCAGTACATCACTGGGGCCAAGCTTCCTGACATCCAGGACCTATATACTAGGCGGTGTCAGAGGAAGGCCCCAAAAAATTGTCAAAGACTCCAGTCTCCCAAGTCATAAACTAATCTCTCTGCTACCGCACAGCAAGCAGTACTGTAGTGCCAAGTCTAGAACCAAAAGGCTTCTTAAAACAGCTTCTACCCTCAAGCCATAAGACTGCTGAACGATGAATCAAATGGCCACCCAGAATATTTACATTGACCCCCCCCCTTTCTCTCCCTACCAAATACTGTAGCAGTAGAGAGCAGGTCATTTTGCTCAGCCACTGCCCGATTGTTCAGTCCAGTTTAAGAACTTGCCCTTACATTGTTCCCATGGTAACTGAGTAGGTGCCATGACACCAGTGCTCTAGACTGAGTGCTGTGGTTCTATCATGTACCCATGAATCCCGTCAAGGTATGAATGCAAAACGGGCTATTACTAATCCAGCAGTGACATGGCAGCCCTTGGTTGTCCCCAGTCGCACCCTATTCTGTACATAGTGCACTGCGTTTGAACAGGGCCCATAGGGTGGACTATATAGGAGATAGGGAGCCATTTGGGACACAGCCCTTGTTCACAGACTCCCTATAGACAAAGGAGTTGCTGGCCGGCACTAGTTTGCATAAGAAGTAGCTAGTACACTCTCTTTCTACACTCTTCCAAATTCTGGGTTAAAAACAACACAATTTGGGTTCTTTGGTAACCCAATGCTGGGTAAATATTGGACAGAACACACGCTTGGTTACGCATTGGGTTTTTGGGATTACCAAAACATGGGTTAATTGAACAATCAGTTGTTGTTTTTTTTACTCTCATGCTGTGTTGAACTAGCAGATGGGTCTTTTTTAATGTAATCCTTAGGTTATTTTCAGGAGGCATGGCTTATTAGAGGCATGGCTTATTGGAGGCGTGGCTTATTGGAGGCGTGGCTTATTGGAGGCGTGACTTATTAGAGGCATGGCTTATTAGAGGCATGGCTTATTAGAGGCATGGCTTATTAGAGGCATGGCTTTCAGATAGATCTTATTGGCCACCAATATGACTAAATGTCATTCTTGTTCATCTTAAGTTTACATAATGTTCCTTATTTTTTGGTGCATTTTACACATTATTCTAGAATATTAAGATGATGTATTACATATTATAATAAGACATAATCGTCCAAGATGGCTTAGCAGTTCAGACGTCATTTCTGTTTCGTATTGTCGTGTCCTGTATATATATATTTTTACACCTTTCTTCGCATATATTTTATTAACCAAGAACTCAACTACAAAAGCTTCCCTGCAAAAGCTTTCCTGCAACCCGCTTCACCAATTACAAAAAAGTATTATTTACCTCAAATCTGAAAAACCACCGTGGAAGCTAGCCAGGGGCTAATTCAGAAGCTAGCCAGAAAGCTAACCAGAAGCTATCCGATAGCTAGCCGAAGCTAATCTGTAGCTGCCCAGAAATTAGCCGGTCTGCTGGCTAGCGTTGGTGTTTCAGCTGCCCACGTTTTGTGGTCATCAGCTATTCCTTTAGCTCGATAATCTACCGGCACTTTTGTGCAACGCGACTCGGACCGGAGCATTCCGGGACTTTTTTCTCTCAGATTTCCCCCGAATGTTCAGCCCGCAGGCTCTGGACATTTGCAGCTAGCTAGCTGCAAACCGTGTGACTACTGGCTTACGTCGATCCCGGAGCAAACTCAATCATTCCGGAGCTAGCCAGCTGAGGAGTTCCATCAGCCATTCCTGGGCTACAGCCACCTATCCGGACCCGTTTTTTTGTTGTTTTGTTGTTGCTGAGAGACGGAGCCCCACCGGGCCTTCACGACTGACTGCCGACGTTATCTGCCCGAGGGAGTTCATCAACTGGCACCTCCGTCCGACGTTACCTGAACGCTCATCTGGGGCCCGCTAACCGTTAGCTGTCTTATCGGCTGCTATCTGAATAAGTATACTCGGACAATTATTATTATTATTTATTTATTTATTTTTTTCTTGGGTCACTATATCTATTTTGCAAATTTGGATTGATCCCCTCTACCACCGGAACCCCACTAACCTACCGACGGAAACGCACGAGGTATCTACAAACAGACTTCCATACTATGCTATCTTGCTACCGATAGCCATCTACCCGGCCAGCTGTCTGGATCGCCGTGACCCCAACCAACCTCTACTCACTGGACCCTTATTGATCACTCGATTAAGCAGCCTCTCCTTAATGTAAATATGCCTTGTCATGCTGTTCTGGTTAGTGTTTATTGGCTTATTTCACTGTAGGGCCTCTAGCCCTGACCACTATACCATATCCAACCTCACAGTTCCACCACCCACATATGCATGACATCACCTGGTTTCAATGATGTTCTAGAGACAATATCTCTCTCATCATCACTCAATACTAGGTTTACCTCCACTGTATTCACATCCTACCATACCTTTGTCTGTACATTATTCTTTAAGCTATTTTATCGCCCCCGAAGAACTTCCTTTACTCTCTGCTCTAGAAGTTCTAGAGACGCAATTCTCATAGCTTTTAGCCGTACCTTTATCCTACTCCTCCTCTGTTCCTCTGGTGATGAGAGGTGAATCAGGCCCTGCAGTACTAGCTCCACTCCTATTCCCCAGGCGCTCTCTTTGATGACTTCTGTAACCGTAATAGCCTTGGCTTCATGCATGTTAACATTAGAAGCCTCCTCCCTAAGTTGTTTTGTTCACTGCTTTAGCACACTCTGCAACCGGGATGTTTTAGCCGTGTCTGAATCCTGGCTTAGAAGACCACCAAAAATTCTGACATTTTCATCCCCAACTACAAGATTTCAGACAAGATGAACGGCCAAAGGGGGCGGTGTTGCAATCTATTGCAAAGATTGCCTGCAGAGTTCTGTTTTACTATCAGGTCTGTTCCAAACAATTTGAACTTCTACTTTTAAAAATCCACCTCTCTAAAAACAGTCTCTCACCGTTGCCGCCTGCTATAGACCACCCTCGCCCCCAGTGTGCTCGGGACACTATATGTGATAGATTGCCCCCCATCTATCTTCAGAGCTCGTGCTGCTAGGCGACCTAAATTTACATGCTTAACACCCCAGCCACCCTACAATCTAAGCTTGATGCCCTCAATCTCACACAAATTATCAATGAACCTACCAGGTACCACCCCAATTCCGTAAACACGGGTACCTCATAGATATCATCCTAACTAACTTGCCCTCCAAATACACCTCTGCTGTTTTCAACCAAGATCTCAGCGATCACTGCCTCATTGCCTGCATCCGTAATGGGTCAGCGGTCAAACGACCTCCACTCATCACTGTCAAACGCTCCTGAAACACTTCAGCGAGCAGGCCTTTCTAATCGACCTGGCCGAGTGATCCTGGAAGGATATTGATCTCATCCCGTCAGTAGAGGATGCCTGGACATTTTTTTAAATGCCTTCCTCACCATCTTGAATAAGCATGCCCCATTCAAGAATTTAGAACCAGGAACAGAATATGCCCTTGGTTCTCTCCTACCTGACTGCCCTTAACCAACAGAAAAACATCCTATGGCGTTCTGCATTAGCATCGAACAGCCCCCGTGATATGCAACTTTTCAGGGAAGCTAGAAACCAGTATACACAGGCAGTTAGAAAAGCCAAGGCTAGCTTTTTCAAGCAGAAATTTGCTTCCTGCAACACAAATTCAAAAAAGTTCTGGGACACTGTAAAGTCCATGGAGAATAGAACACCTCCTCCCAGCTTCCAACTGCTCTGAGAAGAAACACTGTCACCACGACAAATCCACTATAATTGAGAATTTCAATAAGCATTTTTCTACGGCTGGCCATGCTTTCCACCTGGCTACCCCTACCCCGGACAACAGCACTGCCACTCCCCTCTGCTACTCGCCCAAGCCTTCCCCATTTCTCTTTCTCCCAAATACAGTCAGCTGATGTTCTAAAAGAGCTGCAAAATCTGGACCCTTACAAATCAGCCGGGCTAGATAATCTGGACCCTTTCTTTCTAAAACTATCTGCTGAAATTGTTGCCCACCCTATTACTAGCCTTTTCAATCTCTCTTTCGTGTCGTCTGAGATTCCCAAAGATTGGAAAGCAGCTGCGGTTATCCCCCTCTTCAAAGGGGGCGACACTCTTGACCCTAACAGCTACAGACCTATATCTACTCTCCTACTTCTGCCTTTCTAAGGTCTTCGGAAAGCACAAGTCAACAAACAGCATTACCGACCATTTTCGAAACCCACCATAACTTCTCCGCTATGCAATCTGGTTTCAGAGCTGGTCATGGGTGCACCTCAGCCACGCTCAAGTCATAAACGATATCTTAACCGCCATCGATAGGAAACAATACTGTGCAGCCGTATTCATTGACCTGGCCAAGGCTTTTGTGACTCTGTCAATCACCAACATCCTATCGGCAGACTCGAACAGCCTTGGTTTTCTAATGATTGCCTCGCCTGGTCACCAACTACTTCTCTGATCGAGTTCAGTGTGTCAAATCGGAGGGTCTGTTGTCCGGGCCTGGCAGTCTCCATGGGGTGCCACAGGGGTCAATTCTTGGACCGACTCTCTTCTCTGCATTACATCAATGAGTGCTCTCGCTGTGTATTCTGATCCACCTCTACGCAGACCGACAGATTCTGTATACTTCTGGCCCTTCTTTGACACTGTGTTAACAGACCCTCCAGGCGAGCTTCAATGCCATACAACTCTCCTTCCGTGGCCTCCAATTGCTCTTAAATACAAGTAAAATAAATGCATGCTCTTCAACCGATCGCTGCCTGCCACCTGCCCGTGCCAACATTCACTACTCTGGACGCTCTGACCTAGAATATGTGGCAACTACAAATACCTAGGTGTCTGGTTAGACTGTAAACTCTCCTTCCAGACTCACATCAAACATCCACCTCCAAAGTTAAATCTAGAATTGGCTTCCTATTCCGCACCAAAGCATCCTTCACTCATGCTGCCAAACATACCTTGTAAAAACTGACCATCCTACCAATCCTCGACTTCGGTGATGTCAATTTACCAAAATAGCCTCCAAAACCCTACTCAATAAATTGGATGCAGTCTATCACAGTGCCATCCGTTTTGTCACCAAAGCCCCATATACTAACCCACCACTGCGACCTGTACACTCTCGTTGGCTGGCCCTCGCTTCATACTCGTCGCCAAACCCACTGGTTCCAGGTCATCTACAAGACCCTGCTAGTAAAGTCCCCCCTTATCTCAGCTCGCTGGTCACCATAGCAACACCTACCTGTAGCACGCGCTCCAGCAGGTTTACTGCTCTGGTCACCCCCAAAACCAATTCTTCCTTTGGCCGCCTCTCCTTCCAGTTCTCTGCTGCAATGACTGGAACGAACTACAAAAATCTCTGAAACGGGAAACACTTATCTCCCTCACTAGCTTAAGCACAGCCTGTCAGAGCAGCTCATAGATTACTGCACCTGTACATAGCCCATCTATAATTTGCGCCAAACAACTACCTCTTTACCTACTGTATTTATTTATTTATTTTGCTCCTTTGACCCCATTATTTCTGTCTTACTTTGCGCTTTCTTCCACTGCAAACCAACACATTCCAGTGTTTTTAGTTTATTTCTTGCTGTGTTGATATTTATTCGCCACATGCCTTTTTTATTTATTTCGATATTAGTTTATTTTATTAATTTATTCATTTTGGCCTTCACCTCCCTTATCTCACCTCACTTGCATCACATTGTATATAGACTTCTTTTTTTCACTGTATCATTGACTATAGGTTTGTTTTACTCCATGTGTAACTATGTGTTGTTGTATGTGTCGAACTGCTTTTGCTTTACTTTGCCAGGTCGCAATTGTAAATGAGAAGGTTCTCAATTTGCCTACCTGGTTAAATAAGGTTAAATAAATAAAATAAAATAAAAATAAATACCACCTACCATGTACTGTACATAGCGCTTTAGAGAACTCATACACTTCTGTAGCCCGTTGAAGCTACAAAAATGTCAATGTCCGACCTTACCATGTGATAATGTACGACAGATGAACAGTATGACATTTACTCTCATAGGTGGCTAAAATATAACTATCTTAAAGCCATACCGCTACTAAACTACGCCTCCAGTTCTGATCTCAACCCAGCATCAACAACACAACCAGCCTTTTAGAGAAAACAACCAACTAAGTGACGCAACACTGCAACCCAGTTGTGCACCCTGATATTTATTGAATATGGACATACGCACGCACACACCCACACACACACACACACACACACCACACACACACCACACACACAACACACACACACACACACACACACACACACACACAGCACACACACACACACACACACACACACACACACCACACACCAAATACACACCAACACACAGCACAGACACACACCACACACAAAGCCACAACATTTTCCGTTATACCCATACAAATTTTACAACAAAATAAATGTTTTGACACCCCAAAACTTTGTCTCGAATACCCCTCTCTCCCACATAGATGTTCTTCTGCCTCCTGTCTCTCTGGCTGGCATCGTGTGAGACCCATCTGTTTGGATTGAGGAGGTCATCCTTTGGATGATTATACTGTTGCTTTTGGGAACTAAGTGGTCTGCTCTCATCTTCTCTGGCTACACTTTCTCATTTGAAACTGTGTCCTCAGACACATCAAACAGGCTGCCGAATTACCATGAGTCTCATCATTCAAATGCTATGCAAATAAGTGTCAAAACAGCCAGAAATTCACACTCCTGTATATTTTGCGGTCTTATTTTGAATGCTGTTCAGCATACTTTAGGCATTTTAAATATATGTTACAACGGTTGGACATAAAAGCTTGAGGTTTTCAACCTGTTCCGACAGACCGATTTATTATATAGCCAATGATTATGACATGATTACAAATCATTTGCAGCAGAATGTTGTTTTATTTCTGTCACATGATTCTCTCCAGGGGCCTCTTTCATAAGCACTGCGTAAATTTCACACAACATTTCTGCATGCAACATTTCTGAGAAGTCTGCGCACATATAAAAATATTGAGATTGAATAACTTGGTGCACACCATACATACGAATGTTTCCCATTATAAATCAGACCTGTCGTGAAAAGCGTTCATGGACTTGCATTGAAACGCCACCTGGAAACCGCCTCCATTCACCTGTTATGGTCAAAATAACGCCCTTTATTTGCTGTATAATTTGGAACATTTGGCATTATCAGGCCACGGCTTGCAAAAGACTAATTGTTGTTCAATATTTAGTTTATCAATAGATTATTGGGTTAATATGTCCTGCCTTGGTATAGGCGCTGAGATTAAATAGACAATGATGTCGCGCTTCTATCGCACACACAGCAATACTATAGCCTACCCATAACGTAAAATATGTTACATAAACTACCGGTCTATTTAATGTGTTAGCAGATTGTTTTAATCTTTAGCGGTAATGACTGTTCGTTTCTGAATGAGAAAACGATGGCAAATTGTTGTGGACCTGTCAGTAGAACGTTTGAATTCAACAATGTTTTATATCAACTTTCCCCCAACCTAAATATGATGGACTGCCAGCGAATTCTGAAACATTGTAGGGCAGGTTTCAAAAAGAAAAGCAATTACACTACTTACAGTAGCTTCAGTTGGATTTCCTGTGTTTTTTTTCTTGATAACCTTTTTAGAAATGTTGTATAGTACTACTGATATTGATTACTGCATTGTTGGGAAAGAGCAAGCAAAAGCATTTCACTGTACTTTTGCAAATGACAATAAAAACGTTGCCTATGATATTGCCAAAGCTTGAAATACATATAGCCTATCTATTTACTAGGCTACTAGGTCCAATTAAATGAGAGACGCATGGTAATTTGTTGTATGCCCAGAAAGGTGAGGAAAATATTCTGCAATGATTATGAAAATAAAATGAATAGAAAAATAATTCCAATGTCTAAGGGAGTGATCTTATTTATAATATGGATTACATGGAGAAAGTTGTATCCCTCTGAAAGGAAAATGGATGGCCCTCCCTTCAAGCAAAATATACACTTAACAAAAATATAAATGCAACATGTAAAGTGTTGGTCCCATGTCCCATGAGCTGAAATAAAAGATCCCAGAAAAGTTCCATATGCACCAAAAGCTTATTTCTCTCAAATCTTGTGCACACATTGTTTACATCCCTGTTAGTGAGCATTTCTCCTTTGCCAAGATAATCCATCCACCTGATAGGTGTGGCATATCAAGAAGCTGATTAAACGGCATGCTCATAACACAGGTGCACCTTGTGCTGGGGACAATAAAAGGCCACTCTAAAATGTGTCGTTTTGTCACACAACACAATGCCATGTGCAATTGGCATGCTGACTGCAGGAATGTCCACCAGAGCTGTTGCCAGATAATTGAATGTACATTTTTCTTCCATAAGCCGCATCCAACGTCGTTTAAGAGAATTTGGCAGTGCGTCCAACCGGCCTCGCAACCGTAGACCGTGGCGTCGTGGCAACGTTGTAAACAGAGTGCCCCATGGTGCCAGTTGTGGTTATGGAATTGTTGCATGTTGAGTTTATATTTTAGTTCAGTATATTTGAACAAAACCCTTCCTGAATGATTGAAAAAAAAGTGACCCTCCCCTATACCCAAAGTAATAATTAAAACATAAAGTGGATAGCAGAGAACATGTCTACCGCTTACCCTCACTTCTTGTACAGACCAGTGTTAGATATGCAATTTTAGAAGCTGTTCTTGATCCTGTAAGCATTACATGGCAATGCAGGAGTTTTGATAGCGCACAGGGCTGCGGGCCAGAAGGTTGTGGGTTCACAGACCACCGTGGACAAGAGTACAGGTGGAAGGTTGTCCTTGATAGTAAAAGCACTGCATGAATCTATCATATTTGCAGATCTGATAAATTGCCTTTTATAATCATTTCATGCAGTTCTACATCATTTTACATATTAGCAGAATCTATTTTAATACCACACAAATTACTGAAATGACAGGGTAAGAATGGATTGAGAGAGAGGCCTATGGGTTCATCTTATCCGATTTCTCCAATGCCAAATCAGTGTGTCTTGTTTGCAACAAAACTGTCCCTGTTTGCAAATAATTTAATCTGAGATGTTATCTTAGCTTATAGCCTAATTTCGTCAGTCAAACTGGTAGGCCTAGATTTTACTTCTTAAATAGGCTCCAACACAAAGCCCTCTTGTTGTTAGTGAAGTCTAAATAAAATGAAGACTGTTGAAATGAATTATGCCTACTCGTATTTTGCCTACTTTCCGCACCATGAGCTGTCTATTTCCGATTGATTGATTGATTATTTCCGATTGATTGTGCTGAGGCTGCTGCTTCACGTTTCAGCGACACGATGTTAGTCACTCAAATCTGGATTATTGTGAGATCAATAACTCTGTAAATACATCATGGGCAGGAAACATCGTTTTTATTTAAATCAATTATAGTAGTAGCAAGCTAACTGAAAAGAACATTGGTTTTGTCTTTGTCTTACACACCTGGTTTCAATCCCCCAGTTACTTGTTCATTATTTAACCCTCTGTTCCCCCATGTTTGTTTGTGAGTGATTGTTTATTTGTAATATGGTCCGTTATTGTGGGCTAGAATTATTGTGTTGTATTTTGTGGATATACTTGAGTAAAGTATGTTTATTACTCATACCTGCTGTCCTGCGCCTGACTCCTCTACACCAGCTCACACAGGCACTATTACAATCACTCACCCACGAATGGAATCAGCAGGCGCAGACGCCCTCCCTGTGGCGGAAGAGGAGCGCATTCAGCAGCATGCGACCATGTTGCAACGTCTGGGCACTGCCATAGATCGCGTGCTGCAGACGATGTCGTTGGGAGAGAGGAGGAGGTCTTCCAGCGCCTCCACCAGCCTTCTACAGCAGGCCCGACTGTCCACCCCTCCTTCACCCGGTTCCAGCGGGATTCGGCTCGTGCTCCCGAGGGAGTATGATGGGACGGCTGCCAGATGCCAGGGGTTCCTACTCCAGCTGGAACTCTACCAGGCGACCGTCCACCCGGCTCCTTCAAGGACGTGAGAGTGTGTCCGCCCTCGTCTCCTGCCTCTCAGGCAAAGCCCTGGAGTGGGCCAACGCCGTATGGAGTGAAGGAGACGCGGCATTGGACCATTACGCAGAGTTCACCCGCCGTTTTCGGGCAGTTTTCGACCACCCGCCTGAGGGTCGAGCGGCGGGTGAACGTCTGTTCCACCTTAGGCAGGGGACGAGGAGCGCACAGGATTTCGCTTTGGACTTCCAGACCCTGGCCACCAGCGCGGGATGGAACGACAGGGCCCTGATTGATCACTACCGGTGCAGTCTGTGTGAGGACGTCCATCGGGAGTTGGCCTGCCGAGACACCACCCTCACGTTGGACCAGCTGGTAGACCTGTCCATCCGGCTGGACAACCTGCTGGCTACCCGCGGACGTCCGGATCGGACGTGGAGCTGGGAGGTGCTGCGCTTAGGGCAACCGGAGGATCGCCATTCCCTGCACCATCTGTGGCCGTAGAGGGCACACTGCTGGTTGGTGCTGGGGGGGTTCCTCAGGGAGTCGAGGCAGCAGGCAGGGCACTATCGGGTCACCCCAGGTGAGTCGGTACCAGGCTCACCCAGAGCCCCCTGTTGCTCACGTGTGTTTATTAGATTTCCTGAGTTGTCTCCGCATTCCCAGCATAAGGCGCTCGTAGATTCAGGTGCAGCTGGGAAATTTATTGACCGTTCATTTGCCCATAGTTAATGGATCCCCCTTGTTCCTGTGGATCTGCCCTTCCCTGTGCACGCCCTAGATAGTCGACCATTAGGGTCAGGGCTGATTAGGGAGGCCACCGCTCCACTAGACATGGTTATGCAGGAGGGTCACAAGGAGAGAATCAGTCTCTTCCTTATTGATTCTCCTGCGTTTCCCGTGGTGCTGGGCCTACCCTGGTTGGCCATGACCCCACTATTTCGTGGCAACAGAGGGCTCTCAAGGGGTGGTCTCGAATGTGCTCAGGGAGGTGTGTAGGGGTTTCCATCGGTGCGACTATGGTGGAAAGTCCAGACCAGGTCTCCACCATGCGCATTCCCTCAGAATATGCCGATTTGGCTCTCGCCTTCTGTAAGAAGAAGGCGACTCAATTACCACCCCATCGACGGGGGGATTGTGCGATAAATCTCCTGGTAGATGCAGCACTTCCCAGGAGTCACGTGTATCCTTTGTCACAGGAGGAGACGGCGGCTATGGAAACATATGTCTCCGAATCCCTGGGGCATGGATACATTCGGCCCTCCACTTCATCTTCCTCCTCGAGTTTCTTTTTTGTGAAGAAGAAGGACGGAGGTCTGCGCCCGTGTATTGACTATCGTGGTATCAATCAGATAACTGTGAGGTACAGCTACCCGCTGCCTCTCATCGCCAGTGCGATCGAGTCAATGCACAGGGCGCACTTCTTCACAAAATTGGATATCAGGAGCGCTTCCAACCTGGTGCGTATCCGGGAGGGAGATGAGTGGTAGATGGCATTTAGTACCACCTCAGGGCACTATGAGTACCTCGTCATGCCGTACGGGTTGATGAATGCAACATCAGTCTTCCAGGCCTTTGTTGACGAGATTTTCCGGGACCTGCACGTGCAGGGTGTAGTGGTGTATAATAACGACATTCAGATATACTCCGCTACACGCGCCGAGCATGTGTCCCTGGTGCGCAGGGTGCTTGGTCGACTGTTGGAGCATGACCTGTACGTCAAGGCTGAGAAATGTCTGTTCTTCCAWCAGTCCGTCTCCTTCCTAGGGTACCGCATTTCCACTTCAGGGGTGGAGATGGAGAGTGACCGCATTTCAGCCGTGCGTAATTGGCCGACTCCCACCATGGTAAAGGAAGTGCAGCGGTTTCTAGGGTTTGCCAACTACTACCGGAGGTTAACCCGGGGATTTGGTCAGGTAGCGGCTCCCATTACCTCACTGCTGAAGGGGGGACCGGTGCGACTGCAGTGGTCGGCTGAGGAGGACAGGGCTTTTGGTCACCTGAAGGCTCTGTTTACCTCGGCTCCCATGCTGGCTGATCCGGATCCCTCTTTGGCATTCATTGTGGAGGTGGACGGTCCGAGGCTGGGATAGGAGCCGTGCTCTCTCAGCGCTCGGGCACGCCACCCATTTTCCGCCCCTGTGCTTTCTTTTCGAAGAAGTTCAGCCCGGCGGAGCGAAACTATGATGTGGGGGACCGGGAGCTGTTGGTTGTTGTCAAGGCTCTGAAGGCGTGGAGACATTGGCTTGAGGGGGATAAGCACCCAGTTCTCATCTGGACTGACCACCGCAATCTGGAGTACATCCGGGCGGCGAGGAGACTGAACCCTCACCAGGCAAGGTGGGCCATGTTCTATAGCCATTTTGTTTTCACTCCGTCCTACAGACCAGGTTCCCAGAACGCTAAGGCAGATGCACTGTCACGGATGTATGACACAGAGGAGCGGTCCATGGATCAAACTCCCATACTTCCGGCCTCTTGCCTGGTGGCAGCGGTGGTGTGGGAGCTGAACGCGGACATCGAGCGTGCGTTACGCACAGAGCCCACTCCCCCCAATGTCCAGCCGGGCGTCTGTACGTTCCATCTGCTGTCCGCGACCAGTTGATCTATTGGGCTCACATGTCACCCTCCTCTGGTCATCCTGGCATCAGTCGAACGGTGCGTTGCCTTAGTGGGAAGTACTGGTGGTCCACCTTGGCCTAGGACGTGAAGGTTTATGTTTCCTCCTGCTCGGTGTGCGCCCAGTGCAAGGCTCCCAGGCACCTGCCCAGAGGGAAGTTACAACCCCCTACCCGTTCCACAACGGCCGTGGTCGCACCTGTCAGTGGACTTCCTGACGGATCTTCCTCCCTCACAGGGCAACACCACGATCCTGGTTGATGTGGATCGGTTTTCTAAGTCCTTCCGTCTCCTCCCTTTGCCCGGTCTCCCTACGGCCCTACAGACTGCGGAGGCCCTGTTCACTCACGTCTTCCGGCACTACGGGGTGCCTGAGGACATAGTCTCTGATCGGGGTCCTCAGTTCACGTCCAGGGTCTGGAGGGCGTTCATGGAATGTCTGGGGGTCTCGGTCAGCCTCACCTCAGGTTTTCACCCCGAGAGTAACGTGTAAGTGGAGAGAGTAAACCAGAATGTGGGTAGGTTTCCAAGACCGGCCGGGGGAGTGGGCGGCGTTCATCCCCTGGGCAGAGATGGCCCAAAACTCACTCTGCCACTTATCTACGAACCTCTCCCCCTTCCAGTGCGTACTGGGGTATCAGCCGGTTCTGGCACCTTGGCATCAGAGCCAGATCGAGGCTCCTGCGGTGGACGAATGGTTTAAGTGCTTGGAGGAGACCTGGGACGCTGCCCATGTGCACCTGCAACGGGCCGTGAGGCGGCAGAAGACGAGCGCCGATCGCCACCGCAGTGAGGCCCCGGTGTTCGCACTGGGGGACCGGGTCTGGCTCTCGACCTGAAACCTGCCCCTCCGCCTGCACTGCCGGAAGCTGGGCCCGCGATTTGTGGGGCCATTCAAAGTCCTGAGGAGACTGAACGAGGTATGCTACAGGTTACAGCTTCCCCCAGATTACCATATTAATCCCTCATTCCATGTGTCTCTCCTCAGGCCGGTGGTGGCTGGTCCACTCCAGGATTCTGAGGTGCGGGAGGTTCCTCCGCCCCCTCTGGACATCGAGGGGGCCCCGGCGTATGCTGTTCGAGCCATCAGGGGCCTTCAGTACCTCGTGGAGTGGGAGGGGTATGGTCCGGAGGAGAGATGCTGGGTGCCGGTGGAGGACGTCTTGGTCCATTCGTTGCTGCGGGAGTTCCACCGTCTCCATCCGGATCGCCCTGCGCCTCGCCCTCCGGGTCGTTCCCGAGATCGGTGTCGGCGCGCTGCTGGAGCCGCGCGTCAAGGGGGGGGGGGTACTGTCATGATTTCCGCCGAAGTCGTTCCCTCTCCTTGTTCGGGCGGCGTTCGGCGGTCGACGTCACCGGCCTTCTAGCCATCGCCGATCCACTTTTCATTTTCCCTTGGTTTTGTCTTTGTCTTACACACCTGGTTTCAATCCCCCAATTACTTGTTCATTATTTAACTCTCTGTTCCCCCATGTTTGTTTGTGAGTGATTGTTTATTTGTAATACGGTCCGTTACTGTGGGAATTATTGTGTTGTATTTTGTGGATATACTTGAGTAAAGTATGTTTATTACTCATATCTGCTGTCCTGCGCCTGACTCCTCTACACCAGCTCACACAGGCACTATTACAATAGGCCTAATCCCCCTCAAAAATCGGAAGAATTCTTTGACTCTCCTCCTGAACTGCCACTGTAGGCCTACACAGCATGTCATTGGTTAGGCAGCACAAAAACAGTTTAGATCAGCAAGAGCAGAGCAGGCTTGGGCTCAGGGTTGGAATATCCGTTGCAGTGTGTAATGCAGCTTCATTTTATTTACACCATCCCAGCAGTGCAAAAGTACATTTTCTGAGAAATATAACTTTGCTCTATGCTTCTTCGACCATGCACTTTGTACCCTATAGGCTATGGATCATTTGATTGAAACCATACTAAATAGTGTATAGGCACACTTGATATTGCATATCCAGCAAAGAATTAGTGATGACACACATCAATATGTCACGTTCCTGACCTGTTTTCCTTTGTCTTGTATTTATTTTAGTTGGTCAGGGCGTGAGTTGGGTGGGTTTGTCTATGGTTGATTTTCTATGTTGGGATTTTTGTGTTCGGCCTGGTATGATTCTCAATCAGAGGCAGCTGTCAATCGTTGTCCCTGATTGAGAATCATACTTAGGCAGACTGGGTTTCACGTGTGTTTTGTGGGTGTTTGTTTCCGTGTTTGTGTTTTCACCACACGGGACTGTATAGGTTTTCTGCACTTCGTTTATTTGTTTTGTAATTCAGTGTTCAGTTTTCGTTATATTAAATCATTATGAACACTAACCACTCTGCGTATTGGTCCGATCCGTCTCGCCTCTCCTCGTCCGAGGAGGAGGACGAATATGAAAGCCGTTACACAATATATATATACAGTTGACATACACCTTAGCCAAATACATTTAAACTCAGTTTTTCTCAATTCCTGACATTTAATCCTAGTAAAAATTCCCTGTCTTAGGTCAGTTAGGATCACCACTATATTTTAAGAACGTGAAATGTCAGAATAATACTAGAGAGAATGATTTATTTCAACTTGTATTTATTTCATGGCTTTGTGATGGCCATTCCAATACCTTGACTTTGTTGTCCTTAAGCCATTTTTCCACAACTTTGGAAGTATGCTTGGGGTCATTGTACATTTGGAAGACCCATTTGCGACCAAGCTTTAACTTCCTGACTGATGTCTTGATATGTTGCTTCAATATATCCACATAATTTTCCTGCCTCATGATGCCATCT
Source organism: Salvelinus sp. IW2-2015 (assembly GCF_002910315.2). Lineage (NCBI taxonomy): Eukaryota > Metazoa > Chordata > Actinopteri > Salmoniformes > Salmonidae > Salvelinus > Salvelinus sp. IW2-2015. Next base: position 5,503,504 of record NC_036842.1, on the reverse strand, counting down.
ATTTTGTGAAGTGCACCAGTCCCTCCTGCAGCAAAGCACCCCCACAAGATGATGCTGCCACCCCAGTGCTTCACGGTTGGGATAGTGTTCTTCGGCTTGCAAGCCTCCCCCTTTTCCCTCCAAACATAACGATGGTCGTTATGGCCAAAAAGTTATATTTTTGTTTCATCAGAGCGGAGCGGGGTCTACGTCCCAAACAGGAGCCGCCACCGAGGCTGGATGCCCACCCGGACCCTCCCCCATAGAGTCAGGTTTTGCGGCCGGAGTCCGCACCTTTGGGGGGGGGGGGGGGGTACTTTCACAGCCCTGACCTTAGAGAGCCTTTTTTATTCTCTATTTGGTTAAGGTCAGGGTGGACTAGGGGTCAATCTATGTTGTATTTCTATGTTGGCCTGGTATGGTTCCCAATCAGAGGCAGCTTTCTATCGTTGTCTCTGATTGGGGATCATACTTAGGCAGCCTTTTTTCCACCTTAGTTTTGGGATCTTGATTTTCTATAGTTGCTGTGTAGCCTGCAAACCGTACCGTTCGTTTTGTATTTTGTTGTTTTTCGGTGTTCATTTTAATAAAAGTAAGAATGTTCGCTCTACCACGCTGCACCTTGGTCTCCTCATTCAAACGACGAGCGTAACAATTGTTATAACAGTCTTCAGTTATTAATCTTTCTAACCCTGGCAGTCATTCTGAATTCAGATTGTGAGAAACAATGGAATTCAAATGGAATTAAACATCACTTTGCAAGCCAGCATAATGTGACTTTATGGCCGTTTTGCTTAATCTTATTCTGGTCACCAGTGTCCAAACACAATGAAGGCTGGTGTTCCAACAAAACACAACAAAGCTGGTCTGCCAGCATAACCAGCTAGCTTGACCAGCTGGAAACATGCTGGTCAAGACCAAGCCAGCATGGACAGCTTGAAATGTATGCTGGTCTTATGGTGTTTTTTCAGCAGGGTTTGCAACACTAATGATGAACTGTCTAACCAAAAATCACTTCATATAGCAATGATTTGTTATAGATACGTACTCTCTACTGAAGAACAGATTGGGACAAAGCCATAGGGCACTTGAGTGTCACAGCCTATTCAGATGATCTTTTCCATTTGGTGCCACATAGGAAGTAGAGCTACAAGTGCAACCAAGGACACCTGTCTAATGCAGACACATCAGAAGAATCAAGCTCCCCAATACAAGTAAATTGTACAAAACCTGAAGGAAGTCCATTGTTATAATTGAATTAACTTTGATTTGTAGTACTGACTGTGAGTAGAATAAGCACATTTGGGGGGGGGGGGGCAGATAGAAGCTCTTTAACTTTCACTGGACTCCACCCACATTCTACACTTACACTCCAACACCACACATACACACGCTACAAACGCTCAACACACATGCATGTTGATGTCACACACACACACCATAAACACTTTTCACACTCTTCACATATGCTGCTGCTACTCTATCTATCCTGATTGCCTAGTCACTTTTACCCCATCACAACATGAACATCTAATCAAATGGCTATCGAGACATTTGCATTGTCCCCCCCCCCCCTTCTAGCTGGCTGTGCATAGTCACTGTAATAACTCTACCTACATGTACATATTACCTCAATTACCTTGACACCGGTGCCCCCGCACATTGACTCTGTACCAGTACCCCCTGTATATAGCACCACTATTGTAATTTACTGCAGCTCTTTAATTATTTGTTATTCTTACTTATCTCTTACTTGTTTATGTATTTTCTTAAAACTGCATTGTTGGTTAAGGGCTTGTAAGTAAGAATTTCACTGTAAGGTTTACACCTGTTGTATTCGGCGCATGTGACAAATACAATTTGATTTGATTTGATTTACATACGGCATATTTACAAAAGTATGTGGACACCCCTTCAAATGAGTGGATTCGGCTATTTCAGCAACACCTGTTGCTGACAGTATAAAATCGAGCACACAGCCATGCAATATTCATAGACTAACATTGTAGAATGGCCTTACTGAAGAGTTCAGTGACTTTCAACGTGCCACCGTCATAGGACGCCACCTTTCCAACAAGTCAGTTTGTCAAATTTCTACCCTACTAGAGCTGCCCCGGTCAACTGTATGTGCTGTTATTGTGAAGTGGAAAAGTCTAGGAGCAACAACGGCTCAGCCACAAGGTGTTAGGCCACACAAGCTCACAGAACGGACCGCCAAGTGCATAAAAATGATCTGTCCTCAGTTACAACACTCAATACCTAGTTCCAAACTGCCTTTGGAAGCAACGTAATCACAAGAACTGTTCGTCAGGAGCTTCATGAAATGGGTTTCCATGGCCGAGCAGCTGCACACAAGCCTAAGATCGCCATGCGCAAAGCCAAGCGTTATCTGGAGTGGTGTAAATCTCACCGCCATTGGACTCCAGAGCAGTGGAAACGCATTCTCTGGAGTGATGAATCACGCTTCACCATCTGGCAGTCCGACAGACGAATCTGGGTTTGGCGAATGCCAGGAGAACGCAACCTTCCCCAATGCATAGTGCCAACTGTAAAATTTGGTGTAGAAGGAAAAATATGTTTTCATGGTTAAGGCCCATTAGTTCCAGTGAAGGGAAATCTTAATTCTACAGCATACAATGACATTCTAGACGATTCTGTGCTTCCAACTTTTAGGTAACAGTTTGGGGAAGTCCCTTTCCTGTTTCAGCATGACAATGCCCCCGTGCACAATGCGAGGTCCATACAGAAATTATTTGGCGAGATCGGTGTGGAAGAACTGGCCTGCACAGAGCCCTGACCTCAACCCCATCGAACACCTTTGGGATGAATGGGAACACCGAATGCGAGCCAGGCCTTGTCCAACATCAGTGCCCGACCTCATTAAGGCTCTTGTGGCTGAATGGAAGCAAGTCCCCGCAGCAATGTTCCAACATCTAGTGGAAAGCCTTCCCAGACGAGTGCAGGCTGGCCGTCCCAGAAGAGTGGAGGCTGTTATAGAAGCAAAAGGGGACGAACTCCATATTAATGCCCATGATTTTGGAATGAGATGTTCGACGAGCAGGTGTCCACATACTTCTGGTCATGTAGAGTATTACCTCAATTACCTCAACTACCTCATACCCTTGCACATAGACTCGGGACTGGTACTCCTTCAATATAACCTCGTTATTGTTATTTTGTGTTACTATTTCGTTATTATTTGTTTGCTCATCTTTTCTTACTTTTCAACTCTGTATTGTTGGGAATGGGCACATAAGTAAGCATTTCACGTCTTCACACCTGTCGTACTTGCCGCATGTGAAAAATATATATATATATTTTACACAACTTTTTTTTTTAAATCCCATGTTAATTTCACATTGAATTCACGTTAGTTGGTAACTCAGCCAAATCAAATGTTGAACTAACGTCTGTGCCCAGTGGGCAATTTCATTATAGCTCATATGACTGCTTTCTCCCACAAACCCATTATGTAACTTCTGTTAAGCATGGTCATTTTGGACTGAGCCATTTAGAACATTCAGCACTTACCTCTGTGAAGTAATTATGAATTTTAATTTTAGAAGGCTTAAGTCACAAAGTCATAAAACAGTTCTGCCCTTTTGCACTAAGCCTCTGCACACAAAATGGAACCTATTTACAGTAGAGGATTACTCCTTTAAATCACCTGATTAGAGCACATTGCATTAAAGGGGAATTTCACCCTGTTTTTGCAACGGCATATAGTAATTACTATATGAACTATATTAACAACTTTACGTTTTCATCATAAACATCACAATTATCCAAACCCCAAGATAGAACTCGCACATTTTAATTTCACTGGTTTCGACTCCCTGGGTAATCGTTTGCTCATAGTCAGCCACAAAGTCCGGCATTCATACTGAATGCTGATACCACTGGTAGAGGGGGCGTGCCCACAAACCTGAATAATTGCATTGTTTACTTCGAACGACCAACACAGAATCTCAGAACTTCTCTAGGTTATATTTTTTGAAAATGTTTGTTTTTCTCTAGGGTTTGTCATCATGCTTGTGTGGTGTTCTGTGCCTGGCTGTGCTAATTACGAACAAGGGTAAAGATTAGTTACCTTCCACCGTTCTAAACTACAGAGATTCACCCCGATTCTGCCAGTGGCTTGTGGCTATCAAGAATGATGTGGTAACCAAAGATTATCAGAGGGATTTTCATGATGAACTGATGGGGAATCCATTTCCACGACAGCTGAGAAGTGATGCAATAACTTATTTTCTATGTATTGTTTACTACAAAACAGAAGATTCTCAATTAGAGGTTATGGTAACACTTTATCTTAAGTGTACATTAATTTATATGTAACTAAATAGTAATACATATATTGATAACATAGTAGTTACATGCAATTAGTGTAAATACTATGTAATTACACTATTAAGGGTTTAGCGGTATAGGTTATTAAGTGGAACAAGGACATGCAATTACATATCAGCTTGTCTGAGGTTATTCCACATATGTGTTCCAAATGTAACTAACATGTTCTGTAATATCACTTTTGCAGTCTCCTGTGTAGCACCATGTTAACATTGCATCCTAATATGTAACCTTGTTACATGTAACTACATAAGTCACTACCACCAAAATAAGATAGGCTAGGACTATGCACACCCTGTCAATGCACGGCCTATCATTAACTACAGCTTCAGTTATCTTACTTCCATATTATTTGGCTTAAAGGATATACTGAATTACATGTAAGAGCAATGTATTTACAATGGATATGCATGTAACTATAATGTACCTACCCGGGAGCAAGCAACTTAATGTAAAGAAAAACACATAATGGTATAACCTTTGTATACTGAACAAAAATATAAACGCAACATGCAACGATTTTAAAGATCTTACTGAGCTACTGTTCACATAAATTCATTAGGCCCTAATCTATGGATTTCAAATTGACATTGATGAAATGCAGTGGTGTTCTTTGTCCGTAGTTTATGCCTGCCCTTACCATAACCCCACCGCCGCCATTGGCTATTCTGTTCACAACGTGGACATCAGCGAACCACTCACCCACACAACTCCATACATGTGGTCTGTGGTTGTAAGGCCGGTTGGACGTACTACCAAATTCTCTAAAGCGACTTTGGAGGCAGCTTATAATAGAGAAATGAACACTAAATTCTATGGCAACAGCTCTGGTGGACATTCCTGCAGTCAGCATGCCATCAGCATTGGGGAGTAACGAATTACATGTAATCCGTTATATGTAAGGGATTACAGAAAAATGGTTACCGTAATCCATTATGTTACCAGCTAAAATGTTGTAATACTTTTGAAAAACTAGACAATTACTTCAACGATTACTTTTAAATTCAGAAAGATGTTTGCGAAAAAAGATCTTTGAAACTTCTGTTTTCTCAATGACATTCAAATCAGCATGGAAAAAGGTGCAAGTTTAAGTTTGTTCCACCTGAGCGTGTCTGACCAGAAGTCAGAGACCACTATGATGTCAGAGACCACCACTATGATGTCAGAGACCACTATGATGACACACCAAATGTGTTTGATGGATCGCGGGAAAAGAGCAGGAATAGGCTTTTGTAGGCCACAGCCCAAGCTATGTCTTCCAATGGTGCGACTGCTGTCGGCATACAAAGATTATCCAACTTTAATAAACGCTTGGAGGTAAGGATATGAGCAGTGGTGTAGTCTACTGCGATACGGATATCACTTACTATTGATATCTACATAGCGCATTGATGTGAATCCCACTGCTGCTCTCTCATTTAGCTATTTGCGCCTTACGGATTGTGAGCAGTTGTGGATGGCTGTTCACAAATCTAAATGTGTATTTGAACCCAATAATGGTTGAACTCAAGAAGTTTAAACTGCCTATCAATCATTGTTTTTGAAATCAGGGGACAGCCAGTGAAAAATGCGCTCTTGCAACAGCTCCATAGTGTGGATCCCAGCTTGTGGAGTAAAGCTCAATCTCATTCATGCTGATAAAAAAAAATCCATAGGCCTAGTGGCCTAATAGACCTAATACATGCTCAAACTAATGGACAGATGCTCATCCTCGCACACTTTTGATAGACCTAAAGGGCCAATCTGTAGTTGCTACATACATCTTTGGACTTACAAATGAATATTAATGTAAAGATATCATTTTAGCATATTGTTATATGTAGTAGAAAGTGATGGGTTAGAAGAAGCCTACACAACCAACTCATAAAGTAAAAATGAACATCCATATATGGCCAGCTATGTAAACTTTGATTTATCCTGCAATAGATGTTGTCCAATTGGTAACATACATTTTTGTCTTCTTCTAATGCCTTTTAAGGGGAGAGTAATCTAAAAGTAACTGAATGTAATCAGATTACGTTGCTGAGTTTGGGTAAGCCAAAAATGACGTTAAAGATGACTATTTTGGATTGTAACAGAATACATTTAGAAAGATACCTATCCAACCCTGCATGCCATTTGCACGCTCCCTCAAAACTTTAGACATCTGTTGCATTGTATTTTGTGACAAAACTGTACATTTTAGAGTGGCCTTTTTGTCCCCACCACAAGGTGCATCTGTGTAATGATCATGCTGTTTAATCAGTTTGTTGTTATATATATCAGGACTCAGGATAAGACCCAGATGCAGAAAGTTTGAATCACAGATGTTTATTACAAAACAGGGGGCAGGCAAATGACAGGTCAAGTGCAGGCAGAGGTCAGTAATCAGGGCAGTGTCAGTAAGGTACAGAACAGCAGGCAGGCTCAGGGTCAGGGCAGGCAAAATAGTCAGAAGTCCAAGGCAGTGTTAAACAGGTACAGAACGGAAGGCAGGCTCAGGGTCAGGGCAAGGCATAAAGGGCACGGGAGATAATGGGGCCTAATGGGAGACACCTGGTGGGGGGTGGAGACAAGCACAAGACAGGTGAAACAGATCAGGGTGTGACAGTTATGCCACACCTGTCAGGTGAATTATCTTTGCAGAGGAGAAATGGTCACTAACAGGGATGTAAACAAATGTGTGCACAAAATATGAGCGAAAAAGCTTTTTGTGCACCTGTAAGTGTAATTACAATGTACTTTTAATGCAATTTCATATTTCACAGGATATATCAAAATATCAGATATAAAGTATCGTAACGTCAATATTTCTACACAGGAACAAGCAACTTAATGTAAAGTGGAACACATTGTGAATGAATCAAATAATACAATGGCAGACACCCAATACAGTCCGTGTAGTGATCAATGGGAAACCATCTCTATCTAAGAACAGGTTGTTACAGCAACTTTAAGTGCAATTACTATGTACTTTCAATATTCTTAAATATTTTGCAGGGTATGTCAAAATTTCAGTTGTTACAACATCGTTATAAAGAAAAGTATTGTAATTACAATGTTTCTACACAGGAACAAGCAACTTAATGTAAAGTGAAACACATTGTAAATTGTGACTCGTTTCTTGGAAACTAGGCATATGTCACACGTCACTACTTCACAGAAGAGGCATTTTTCCCTAAATGCATTTCTTAGCAGAAATTATTTCTGGAACATGTGATCTTTCATGTGCCTTAATAACAAATGTGTATGACATCTGTAAATACGAATACAATTGTTAAATTATGAGCCTAGTTGGTTTAACCATGGAAAAAGGATGGATCATTTTCATTAGCCGTGATTGGCTGAGATAATGGATGGGCTGGACATGCCGAGAGATGAGTTTGGATTGGTCTGCCATGTAGCTCGCTTCTGTCTACAACATGAGCTGCTTAGTATGTCGGGGTAATCATTTCTAAAGTGTAATTTTTTAAAGATATCACAAAGACTGCAAAAGTGTTGCTAAAGCTCTACACTTTCTGGAGCACCAAGTTTTGAAATCAGTGGAATGCCCGGTGGAAGCAGAGTATGATAGCTAAGGAGATAGAGAAAATTCAGGTGTTTGATTGAAAATGCGGAGGGAGTCAAAAAGAGAACACCGAACGCTGTTGTATAAAACACCTGTCTCTGGATAACATCTTCCAACTAAGGACAACCATGGCATCCGTGACAGAGAGGGAGAAGTGTTCATCCACGTATATGGGTAAGAGTCTAGCTAGCTACATTTTCAGATATTATATATTTCTCATTTTGTCAAAGTCGTTTTCATTGCAAGTTAAAGCGTACCTTTAGCTAGCTAGCTAATGTTAGCTGGCTGGCTCGCTAGCTAACTTTACACATATGATCTGTGTAGTAATATTATTAGTATCTCTGAGAAATTTGCATTGCTAGTTATAGCCTAATGTTAGCTAGCTAGCTAACATTAAACGTAACTAGTTGGTTAGCTTTAGCTAACTGTAGATTCATGCAGGGTAGTAATATTATGAGTTGCGATTATGGTTCATTGTTTAGTTGGCTAGCTACATACCTAAACAAGACTCCACTGTGCAAGTAACCATTTCACTGTACCGTTTACACCTTATGTATCCAGTGCGTGTGACAAATTATTTAGATTCTATTCGATATAGTGTGTATTTACCAGAGACGGTAATGTGAACAACAGCATGACCTGCACCAAGGTCCAATTAGGACATAACATTTGGCCAACGAGACAGTGTCTAAGTTCTAAAATCTCCGGTAGAATGCCCTGCTTTAATTTCATCACACTCACAACCATAAGCTATTTTCTGTAATTAGCTTGCCATTAACTTATAAACAATGATCTTGTTTTGAGTTTGGTCTGTTTATAGTATGCATGTTGAAGGGGGTGTGTTGTCTACGATCATCCACTTCACTTCATTCACTTCCAGAAGTTTACCCGAAAGATGAGTGAACCATTCCTTCATCTCATTATAACATGTTTGGTCTGACAGATTACGTGACACCCAGAATGCAATGTACAATGTCAAGAAACATGGCACCAGACGTAGCTGGCAAATAGCTTAGCTCATTATAATCAGTACAACCTTCAAAAAAGTATTTTACACACATCATAGGTGTCCATTACAATATATGCAATAATCGGAATGCGTTATTTGTCACCAGTGCTTGTGGATAAACTGTAAATACATTATGCTACATACATACATACATACAGTATGCGCCTACAGTAGAAATGACAAGGTATACAGAAAATAAGGAACTTCCTTTAATTATTATTATTATTTAGTTATTATTTGTAAGGAAAACAACGGTGGGCTCTCCTCGAAGAGAGAAGTTAATCCAGCTCAGGAAAGCCTCAAACATAAATTGTCCACAACGCTGAATGTGAATTAATGAGGCAGAACACACCTCAATTCAAACTGTTGTTAGAAAATACAACTTATTAGAAAATAATTTGAAATTGACAAGTTGAAACATAGCCTATAGATAATTAGCAGGCAGCGTGTGTTAACTGTCCTGTTGCGTAATAATCCCATTTTGGAACAGTGAGTGCCTTCTGATATCATGTGCAACAACTCACTCGACCTTTAGAGATATTTGGAACTCATACATGAAAAGGTTAAAGAGATGGGTGGGGCTAAGGCTTAAAAGAAGGTGTGCACTGATGCTGAATGGGTGTAGACAAAGAAGAGCTCTCCAGTACGTGTACCAAAATATTCCATTATCTCAAAAGTGAGGTTACAAGTTTATCATCTTTCAAAGCAGAATTACTTTCCCTTTGTAAGTCAACTGTAGTGTATGATATACCATTTTCTAATCTGAGTCTGTGTTTTTATCCAATTTCAAATTTTGCTACAGAAGACCGAATCGAGCCGGTCGGGGCTGTGGTGATCACTAAATATTGTCAGCCAGTGATCATCAAACAAATAACTGCATCTCCTGGCATCCACACATAGCCTACAAGCCACTGATGCAGACCTTTGGAACATTTACATTTTAAAATGTCTAATAAATCCATGTAATATACAGTTGAAGTCAGAAGTTAACATACACCTTAGCCAAATACATTTAAAAACAGTTTTTTACAATTCCTGACATTTAATCAGAGTAAAAATTCCCGGTCTTAGGTCAGTTAAGATCACCACTTTATTTTAAGAATGTGAAATGTCAGGATAATAGTAGAGAGAATGATTTATTTTAGCTTTTATTTATTTCATCACATTCCCAGTGGGTCAGAAATTTACATACACTCAATTAGTATTTGGTAGCATTTCCTTAAATTGTTTAACTTGGGTCAAACGTTTTGGGTAGCCTTCCACAAGCTTCCCACAATAAGTTGGGTGAATTTTGTCCCATTCCTTCTGACAGAGCTGGTGTAACTGAGTCAGGTTTGTAGGCCTCCTTGTTCGCACACGCTTTTTCAGTTCTGCCCATAAATTTACTATAGGATTGAGGTCAGGGCTTTATGATGGCCACTCCAATACCTTGACTTTGTTGTCCTTAAGCCATTTTGCCACAACTTTGGAAGTATGCTTGGGGTCATTGTCCATTTGGAATACCAATTTGTGACCAAGCTTTAACTTCCTGACTGATGTCTTGAGATGTTGCTTCAATATATCCACATAATTGTACTGCCTCATGATGCCATCTATTTTGTGAAGTGCACCTATCCTTCCTGCAACAAAGCACCCCACAACATGATGCTGCCACCCTCGTTGTCACGCCCAGATCTTAGAGAGCCTTTTTATTTCTCTATTTGGTTAGGTCAGGGTGTGATTTGGGTGGGCATTCTAGTTTTCTATTTCTTTGTTGGCCGGGTATGGTTCCCAATCAGAGGCAGCTGTCTGTCGTTATCTCTGATTGGGAATCATACTTAGGCAGCCTGTTTTTCCACCCTAGTTTGTGGGATGTTGTTTTTGCACTGTAGCTGTATAGCCCGGCAGAACTTTACGTTCGTTGATCTTTTGTTGTTTTTTGGTGTTCATTCTAAAAATAAATTAAGATGTACACTTTCCACGCTGCGCTTTGGTCTCATTCCGACGACGGACGTAACATTCGTGCTTCACGGTTGGGATAGTGTTCTTCGGCTTGATGGCCTCCCCCTTTTTCCTCCAAACATAACGATGGTCATTATGGCCAAACAGTTCTATTTTTGTTTCATCAGACCAGAGGACATTTCTCCAAAAAGTACGATCTTTGTCCCCATGTGCAGTTGCAAACTGTAGTGTGGCTTTTTTATGGCGGTTTTGGAGCAGTGGCTTCTTCCTTGCTGAGCGGCCTTTCAGGTTATGTCAATATAGGACTCGTTTTACTGTGGATATAGATACTTTTGTACCTGTTACCTCCAGCATCTTCAAAAGGTCCTTTGCTGTTGTTCTGGGATAGATTTGCACTTTTCGCACCAAAGTACGTTCATCTCTAGGAGACAGTACGTGTCTCCTTCCTGACCGGCATGACGGCTGCATGGTCCCATGGTGTTCATACTTGCATACTATTGTTTGTACAGATGAGAGTGGTACCTTCAGGCGTTTGGAAATTGCTCCCAAAGATGAACCAGACTTGTGGAGATCTACAATTTGTTTTCTGAGGTCTTGGCTGATTTCTTTTGATTTTCCCATGATCTCAAGCAAAGACGCACTGAGTTTGAAGGTAGGCCTTGAAATACATCCACAGGTACACCTCCGATTGACTCAACTGATGTCAATTAGCCTATCAGAACCTTCTAAAGCCATGACATAATTTTCTGGAATTTTCCAAGCTGTTTAAAGGCACAGTCAACTTAGTGTATGTAAACTTGTGACCCACTGGAATTGTGAATTGCGCATGTTCCTATCTTTCTGTACAATTGTGGAAAGATGGGGATGGGTGTTTGGGATGATGGATGATGGAGGTCAAACACAACAGACGGCGTTCAGTTCTTAAAATGGTGGAAAACCATTCACAGGCAACCTTAATCCCTATCACCAGACTACATTGTTCGACGTGGTTCCACCATTCTGAGTTACTGCTGGAGTGTGTATGTCAGGTCTCTGAATAGGCTGGGTTACAATCACCAGACATTCAACCACACAAACAACGTTGTGGATCCTCACACAAGATGACACACACAACACATTGAAAGAGCATGGCAGACAATAAAGGAGCAGGTCTGGAAGCTAAAGGGCAATCGGACCAAAAAAAAGTTTAAGGAAGCATCTCAAATATAAAATATATTTTGATTTGTTGAACACTTTTTTGGTTACTACATGATTCCATATGTGTTTTTTGATAGTTTTGATGTCTTCACTATTATTCTACAATGAAAATTGTAAAAATAAAGAAAAACCATTGAATGAGTAGGTGTTCTAAAACTTTTGACCGGTAGTGTATACATAAATCATGAGTTATTACACATGTGGAATAACCTCCGACAAGCTGATTTGTAATTACATGTCCTTGTTCCACTTGTGTAATAACCTATACCGCTAAACCCTTATTACAATGTAATTACGTAGTATTTATATTAATTACATGTAACTATCTTATAAATACATCTATTACTATTTAGTTACATATTAATGAATGTACACTTAAGGCAAAGTGTTCCCAAGGTCCCCTAACGATAGCTAGCTATGCTAGCCTGGCTGGACGAGCTGGGCAAGTTAGCTAGCTAGCTAACATTGCAGCTTTGTATTGAACTCTGAAAGCCATAAGCTAAGTCATGCTGCGCTATCTTTTGGTATACACACTGTCAATCAGTTTAGCTTATGCCGTGGTAGTCACTGCAAGACTGGTAGCTACCTTTAGCAGAGTAAATATGTTTGTTTGTTCTATCTTTGATTGACGTTAGCTAATGTAAGCTATCTAATGTTACCTTTATTTGGTGTCTCAATTTGGTAGCCATCCATTTCACCCTTGTCTGGAAAACACTCTGTTACTAAATATAGAATTGTCGATAGCTATAGCTAACTCACTCTCTGTTTGTGTATTGGTAGAAATGATGAATGTGTATAAATTGTCTATGGTTACTTAGTTGGTTGTCAGCCAGTCTCAGCTGGCTAGCAATCTTGCTGCCAATTTAGTGACACTAGTTAGCACTGCAAGCTGACAATATTGAAATGTCTATGATAGGTTTTCTTAGCTAGCCAGTCTAATAGAGATCAATACAAATTGCGTATTGATCAGTATTTTGTTGTAGGTGGTACAGAATCTGATTCCACCAACATCGCTTCCATCCCCTAGCTCTGCACAAAGTGAACCTAAGTTGCCCAAAATATTTACAAGCTGACAGCTAAGGTAGCTCAATTTACAGTAAGCATGGTATAAACATGAATTGGGTTGTGTTTGTACGGTTTGTGTTTCTGTTATGAGGATACAGGTGCTTAGACGTAAACTGAGGACAACAGAGTACCTTCCAGAACATTTCATCAATTTAGTCTACCCCTCTTTTCTTTTTAACTTTTCTTTTTGTAAAACTAAGGTTATCTGGAGTCATTCCACCGTGCCCTGCTGAAAAATACCCTAAAGCGGGGGCATTTTGGGTACACAAGCATGAGGGAGTGGACACACCTTGCAGTTCTGGAGCACAACAAGATTGTGGGCCAGAAACCAGCAAGGGACACTGAAAGGTGTAAAATCAAGACCATAACAGTAATGACACAACCACCTCATTCTTCTCTCTGCAGATTCTCAAAACACAATACAAAGACACGTCTACAAAAATCCATGCAAAGGGCTACTATTGACAAGAATGATCTGTCAGTCAATGGGCTGGGGGTGGTTTACAGACAGTACTTTGAGATGGGGGGGGGGGTTGGTTGTGCAGGGTTGTGCTTAGACATTAAATGCATTGTTGTTTTCGAGAGCGATTCAGGTGCCATTTCTCCTCAATCTCCCATAGACAATCATTCATACTGTGTAAGAACTGCCTTCCTAAGACTTTTCAGACTTTCTTTAGCCCACCCCCCCCCCCCCAGCCCATTGACTTTGTTGACTGATCTTTCCTCTCAAAATCAGCTCCCAATGTCCCCTAATTGTCCCTAAACCCTACACCACTTTCAGCAGATAGTTATCCAGTTGGCCATTCACAGAAGACAGGACAAGCCCATCGCCATAAGCACAAAGAGTCTCGGCTTCCCCAGCCCACCATGCCGATCACAATTGCCAATGTACAGAATCCGGATAAAGGAATATGCCTGTGTTTACACAGGCAGCACAATTCTGATTTTTTTTTCACTAATAGGTCTTTTGACTAATCAGATCAGTTATGAAAAAGGTCTGATGTGATTAAGACCAATTAGTGGAAAAAATATCAGAATTGGTCTGCCTGTGTAAAACGAAGCTAGTGTGGTTCAGCAGCGTAAGACAATGAAGAAAAGTGGTTTCCAACCCTGTTTCTGGAGAGCTACTGTATCTCCTGAAGGCTTTCGCTCCAACTCCAATTGTAACTAATCTGGTTCAGATTATCATCCAGCTAATTATTAGAAGCAGGTGTGCTAGAATAGGGTTGGAGTGAAAACCTACAGTATGGTGGCTCTCCAGGAACAGGATTGAAGAGCCCTGGTGTAGAAACACCTTAAAATAAATATGGATATTTTCAGTCAATCTTTGAAATTTGTTCTGCCCTTATGGATTCACAGAATATAATTATATACATTTAAGATGTACAGGGCTCTGTAGCATCAAACATATGATAGACATTCAGATTTCCAAAGAATGTTTATTTATGACTGATTTGGTCTTATGTAGCAAAATTTGAAATTGTCTTTTTTACATTGGATAAAAGTAGACTCAAAATGATACAGTGCATTCGGAAAGTATTCAGACACCTTCCCTTTTTCCCCATTTTGTTACGTTACAGTCTTATTTTTTTTATTTTTTTAAAATCCTCATCAATCTACACACAATACTCCATAATGACAAAGCAAAAACTGAGTTTTAGATATATTTGCTAATTTATTTAAAATTTAAAATTTAAAAAACCTTTACTCAGTACTTTGTTGAAGCACATTTGGCAGCGATTACAGCCTTGAGTCTTCTTAGGTATGATGCTACAAGCTTGGCCCAAGCTTGGAGAGTTTCTCCCATTCTTCTCTGCAGATCCTCTCAAGGTCTGTCAGGTTGGATAGGGAGCGTCTCAGCACAGCTATTTTCAGGTCTCTCCAGAGATGTTCGATTGGGTTCAAGTCCAGGCTCTGGCTGGGCCACTCAAGGACATTCAGAGACTTTTCTCGAAGCCACTCCTGCGTTGTCTTTTCTGTGTGCTTAGGGTTGTCCTGTTGGAAGGTGAACCTTTGTCCCAGTCTGAGGTCCACCACTATGATTCACCGTAGGGATGGTTTCGGCCAGGTGATGAGAGGTTCCTGGTTTCCTCCAGATGTGCCGCTTGGAATTCAGGCCGAAGAGTTCAATCGTGGTTTCATCAGACCAGAGAATCTTGTTTCTCATGATCTGAGAGTCCTTTAGTTGCTTTTTGGCAAACTCCAAGCGGGCTGTCATGTGTCTTTAAGTGAGGAGTAAATTTAGTCTGGCCACTCTACCATAAAGGCCTGAGTGGTGGAGTGCTGCAGAGATTGTTGATCTCCCATCTCCAATGTGAACTCTGGAGCTTTATCAGAGAGACCATCGGGTTCTTGGTCATCTCCCTGACCAAGGCTAGATTGTTCAGTTTGACCAGGCGGCCAGCTCTATGAAAAGTCTGGGTGGTTCCAAACCCCTTCAAATTAGTGAGTTCAGCTATTCAGCCATACCCGTTGCTGACAGGTGAATAAAATCGAGTGCACAGCCATGCAATCTCTATAGACAAACATTGACAATAGAATGGCCTTACTGAAGAGCTCAGTGACATTCAACACGCCATCTTTCCAACAAGTCAGTTCATCAAACTTCTGTCCTGCTAGAGCTTCCCCAGTCAACTGTAGGTGTTGTTATTGTGAAGTGGAAACGTCTAGGAGCAACAAATGCTCAGCCGTGAAGTGGTTGGCCACACAAGATCACTGAATGGGACCGCCGAGTGTTGAAATATGTAGCGTGTAAAAATCGCCTGTCCTCGGTTGCAACGCTCACTACCGAGTTCCAAATCGCCTCTGGAAGCAATTTCAGCACAATAACTGTTTGTCGGGAGCAGCCGCACACAAGCCTAAGATCACAATGCCCATTGCCAAGCGTCGGCTGGAGTGGTGTAAAGCACGCTGCCATTGGACTCTGGAGCAGGGGAAACGCTTCACAATCTGGCAGTCCGACAGATGAATCTGGGTTTGGCGGATACCAGGAGCATGCAACCTGGCAGAATGAATTTGTATATTTTTTATTTAATTTTTTACTTTATTTAATTTTGTAAATATTTTCTTAAGTCTATTTTCTTAAAACTGCAATATTGGTAAAGGTTTTGTAAGTAAGCACGTGACAAATACAAATTATTTTGATTTAATTCGATTTCAATAGTGCAACTGTAAAGTTTGGTGGAGGAGGAATAACGGTCTGCGGCTGTTTTTCATGGTTCGAGCTAGGCCCCTTAGTTGCAGTAAAAGGAAATCTTAGCGCTACAACATACAGTGACATTCTAGACAATTCTATGCTTCCAACTTTGTGGCAACAGTTTGGGGAAGGCACTTTCCTGTTTCAGCATGACAATGCCCCCATGCACAAAGGGAGGTTCATACAAAAATATTTTCTCAATATCAGTGTGAAAGAACTTGACTGGGTGCACAGAGGCCTGACCACAACCCCATTGAACACCTTTGGGATTAATTGGAACCAGAGTATGTGAACAGAGTGTAGCAAGGAGCGGAGTGTGACCGATTTGACTGGAGCGTGGAGCGAGATTCCCAAAGGCTGGAGCATCGGCCTTCTCGCCCACTCCAATTTCGCGCTCACTTCACAAGCTCAGGGCATGCCCAGCATGCATTTGTAGTCTAATTGTGTGCTGCTATAGCCCCTTGCTTTAGCTACTGTCGTGGAGTTCGCAAAATATTTTCATAAAGAAACTGATAAAACACACAGGTGCTAAATCAAGGTGACTTACAAAGATGAGGACCAAGATCAAGAGAGGGAGTGCGGTGATGTAGTGTCCACAACTAAAGAATCATTGTGGAATGTGAAAAGATACGTATCCCAAAAGCATGATGGTGTACTTGCATATGCTAATAAAAAGGAACCAGCTGGGTGGATAACTTAGTCTGTCTTTGGTGCATAGTATTTATAAACAAAAAATCTGATCCCTTAAACGGTTTGTTCATTTTCGTTCTATTATCTATACAATAGGCCATAATTGATTTTGGCCCAATAGGCCAGGCATATTCCCACGTTGAGGGGAGCTTTACATTTTGATGGGGTTATTTTGCCAAAAAACCTTTAGGCCTACCTATAGATAAATTTGCTGCATCTCTGCCCAGCCTGGCAAGAGTGGCCAAAGGTGTGTTTAGCATCCCCAGTGGCTCTGCAAGTGCGGAGACGATATTATCCGCTGCTGACCAACTGAAGCCACAGACTGGCCTAACTCGTGTTTTTTTATTCATTCAAAGGCACTAATAAGTCAATTTTTGTTTCATTTGTATTAAATCTAATTCAATCACAGCCTACGGGCATTTTATAGACTATAATAATTTAATACAACAAAATGTTATTTAAAGGCTGAGCGCCGTATGCGCTTGCCAGCTTATTGTGTCACACTCGCACATTTTTTATTAATGTTTTTTATTTCACCTTTAGTTAACCAGGTAGGCTAGTTGAGAACAACTTCTCATTTACAACTGCAACCTGGCCAAGATAAAGCAAAGCAGTGTGAGCAGACAACAACACACAATGTATTTATTTGTGGGATATAGCCTTGAAATAATTGAAATAATGTAGCCTAAATAACTCCTTTCGTTCCTTCTTAGGCTCCCTGACTGGCTCCGGACCTATTTAGAGTGTTTATATGCTGTTTAATATGACATGTAGCCTATTTCAAATGATGTTCGCTTCTTACATTCACCTTTTCATGTTTACTAAAATATTTGGTTTGGTTTCAATACTTCAAAAACTATTTGTAGGTCCAGGTAATCACAAAAGTAGCCAGGCCTAACTGCCCAACATCAGTGCCCGACCTCACTAATGCTATTGTGGCTGAATGAAAGCAAGTCCCTGCAGCAATGTTCCAACATCTAGTGGAAAGCCAGAAGAGTGGAGGCTGGCTGTCCCAGAAGAGTGGAGGCTGTTATAGCAGCAAAGTGGGGACCAACTCCATATTTATGCCCATGATTATGGAATGAGATGTTCGACGAGCAGGTGTCCACATACTTTTGGTCATGAAGTGTATGGCTACCGGGTAGTTATTTAACCAACTTAGTTATCCAGCGCGCGAAGACCTGACCTGCTTTCCTCCTGGGCAATTATGTGTGAAACACATTTCACTGTCCTAGAAATGCCTCAGACATGATTAAAACAAGCCCAGATTCCCCCAGGGTGACATTCCCCTTTAAAAGGATTCAATGCATTAAGGAGAGCGCAACAGTACCAAGGACACCTTGGTCAAACTGTATAGGAAGTCTATGGCCTGTATCGAACGTCTATGGCCAACCCAAGGATAGAAGACAACTTTCTCTCAAGACTGACTTTGAAGATCTGTCAATCATTGAATCATTACACAAATGAATATGTCAGCTTGGGCGACATATATCTACAATGGTTAAATGGTTCTGCTTCTGACATTCTAATGAGACCATGTAGTTATTTAGCATAGGCTTTGATGATCCAGCTAGATTACAGTAAGACCATAAAAGGCTGAACAATGACAGCATACAAAATGGATAGAAATAGAAAATGCTTCATTACATGACTTTTAAAGTCCTTTTTCATCCTCCCACACACGCTCTGGCATGGTTATAATCGCAAACCTTCTGCAGCAGTAATGCATCAAATGTATGATTTGAGTGTGAACAACCTTGTTCCAAATATCTGTTTGTCCTGCGCCAACAGCCAGCAGTCAAGCAGAGATATCTCACTCTGCTTCTCCTGAATGCCTGTCTTATGCTAATATATTCCCCCCACTCAGACACGGGCCACTTTGAGCAGATTCCCAGCTATGTTTGTGTAGTGATTCAGAGAAATACAACTTTTGGCAAATCCCTACATTGCTTGGTAAGCTAAAGCTTTCCAGTCGACCAGCTTCCAATTCAATCCAGCTGAGATTGCTCTCCACCAAAGCATTATCGCCTCCGTACAGCAACCGAAATGGCACAATCAACAATGACAAAAGGTTTGCTTTAAATATAATGTGGCAATTAATATAACGGTATAGCCAGCTAAAGTTACTACTACTCAAAAACCAATATGGCTGTTTCGTTTGGTAAAGCTGATCTCTGCAAAGTCAAATCCGTTAATAGGGAACACATGGGGTGAATAGAAAAAATATATTCTAATCTAGATGGATTAAGATTGCCTTTGATTGTCTGGGACATATGGAAAAGGCAGGGGGCTCAGAATGAATGGTGATTAGTGCTAAACACAGTGAACATGAATTACTGTCTAAAGAAGGAAAATTGACAGGATCTACAGATTACTGGGGAGGTCTCTCCATCCCTAGACATCTTTCTTCACACAATTAGCAAATAACATTTGGCGTTTAGATTCCCCGTCGTGTCCGGAGACCTTAATAAAAATTGTTATGGAGAGGATAGAATGAAATGCTCCAATTCCAAATTTGAGATGGGCTCAGCCAATGGAAAACCAATGTGATCTAAATGGGCCTCATTTACTATCAGTGGCTGCAGGCTGCTCCATTTCCCCTGCTTCATTACTCTCTTCTGTGGAGTCTGTCCGAGGTACTACAGCCCAGGAAATACAATGTGCAAATCAAGGAAAAAACAAAAGCCATCAGATGTGGAAGGGATTTTTGTTAGAAATATTGCATAAAGAGTTTTGTTCTGTTTTGTTCACATTCAGTGAGTGTGTCATGTCGTTGAGACTGCTTCGTACACCGAGGAGCTCAGACATCAGATATCAGTCTGAGTGACTTCAGTTGTGAAAGTAGTAAGAGATTCAGCTTTTAAGGAAGGCAAGTGTGTGTATCACAAGCAGAATGATGAAGTGTATTACTGGAGTGTATTACTGACACAGTCAAATTTAGGGAATCATGACACCCTCTACAAGGTGTCAAAAGCATTCCACAGGGATGCTGGCCCATGTTGACTCCAATGCTTCCCACAGTTGTCAGTTGACTAGATTTCCTTTGGGTGGTGGACAATTCTTGATACACACGGGAAACTGTTGAGCATGAAAAACCCAGCAGCGTTGAAGTTCTTGACACATAGCCCATCCAACTACCTCATCCCCATACTGTATTTAATGCACCCCAGTATCTCTACTTGCACATTCATCTTCTGCACATCTACCATTCCAGTGTTTAATTGCTATATTGTAATTACTTCGTAATTACTTTTCTACTGTATTATTGACTGTATGTTTGTTTATTCCACGTGTAACTCTGTGTTGTTGTTTGTGTCGAACTGCTTTGCTTTATCGTGGCCAGGTCACAGTTGTAAATGAGAACTTGTTCTCAACTGGCCTACCTGGTTAAATAAAGGTGAAACAACAACAACAACAAAAAACAGTGCTCCTGGCACCTGCTACCATAACCTGTTCAAAGGCACTTAAATATTGTGTCTTACCCATTCACCCTCTGAATGGCACACATACACAATCATTGAGACAATTGAGACATGGATTGTGTATGTGTGCCATGTATGTCTGCCAACAATCCTTCTTTAACCCGTCTCCTTCCCTTAATCTACACTGATTGAAGTGGATTTAACGAGTGACATCAATAAGGGATCTTAGCTTTCACCTGGATTCACCTGGTCAGTCTATGTCATGGAAAGAGCAGGTGTCCTTTAATGTTTTTAAAACTCAGTGTAGTTCACCAGTCCAATAGTGGATTGTGCACTTACTGATCGCAAGTGTCTTATCTCACCGTCTTATTTTTCTGAACAGGTCTCTAACTGAATATTCACCATCATTGAAAAATGGCTACAGTCAGAAACCAATCAGGCCACAGCAGTCCCTTGGCTTGCAGTCCCTTGCTTCAGTCTGCCTATACATCATTATCGATAGTGCCCCATATAATGCCTAATTGCAAGTCTCGTTGCCTATGTACTACAGTATAATGCATTGTCTGCTCCCACTCCACTGTGTTTGTGCACATTTGAGCTGAATACGTTTCAGAAAAATCTCAAATCTGAAATGTAGGGAGGGAAAAAGAACCCTCTCTGAGGAACTCAGAGAACATCAGTATTTCTGTCTTTCTTGGTGCAGCTTGTTGAAAGCAAGTAAGCAGAGATGCAAAACTCCAGAATTGACATGGTAAACAAACATAGTTTTGCTTATAAAACTTAACACCCACCACCAACCCCTTCCCTCATCTGCCAAAGCTGTCACATCTGGTTTGTACAACAGTCCCTTAGCTGTGGAGTCAGGAAGCTAATCTAATCAAACATGTGCAGTAGCGAGAACCTTTGGAGATATAAAAAATTATGTTATCAGTTGTGAACTCCTTTCTCCCATTCTGTTTCCAGGCCAACAGTTGCCAATCTTTACTTTTGGGGGCCGAATTGGCTGTTTTCTTTAAAACATATGTATACAGTATATATAGTGCATTCGGAAAGTATTCAGACCCCTTCACTTTTTACACATGTTGTTACAGCCTTGTTCTAAAAATTATTTAATCGTTTTTTCCCCCTCTTCAATCTACACACAATACCCCATTATGACAAATCAAAAACAATCGTATAGACATTTTTGCAAATGTGTAAAAATAATAATAATGAAATATAACATTTACATAAGTATTCAGATCCTTTACTCAGTAGTTTGTTGAAGCACCTTTGGCCTCGAGTCTTCTTGGGTTTGACTCTACAAGCTTGGCATACCTGTATTTGGGGAGTTTCTCCCATTCTTCTCTGCAGAGCATCTCAAGCTTTGTCAGGTTGCATGGGAAGCATCGCTGTACAGATATTTTCAGGTCTCTCCAGAGATGTTAGATCGGATTCAAGTCTGGGCTCTTTCTGGGCCACTCAAGGACATTCAGAGATTTGTGCTGAAGTCACTCCTGCGTTAGATTCAGCTGTAATTGTAACTAATCTGGTTCAGATTATCAACCAGCTAATTATTAGAAGCAGGTGTGCTAGATTAGGGTTGGAGTGAAAACCTATAGTATGGTGGCTCTCCAGGAACAGGGTTGAAGAGCCCTGGTGTAGAAACACCTTAAAATATATATGGATATTTTCAGTCAATCTTTGAAATTTGTTCTGCCCTTATGGATTCACAGAATATAATTATATATATTTAAGTTGTACAGGGCTCTGTAGCATCAACCATATGATAGACATTCAGATATCCAAAGAATGTTTATTTGTGCCCGACCGCCTTGATTTCGTCTTATGTAGCAACATTTGAAATTGTGTTTTTTATATTGGATTGGGTTCAAGTCCGGGCTCTGGCTGGGCCACTCAAGGACATTCAGAGACTTGTCTCGAAGCCACTTCTGTGCTGCATCAAATGACCTGGCCTCCACAATCCCCAGACGTCAAACAAATTGAGATGGTTTGGGATGAGTCGGATTCTAGAGTATAGGGAAAGCAGCCAAGAAGTGCTCAGCATATGTGGGAACTCCTTCAAGACGGTTGGAAAAGCATTCCAGGTGAGGCTGGTTGAGAGAATTCCAAGAGTGTGCATATCTGTCGTCAAGGCAAAGGGTGGCTATTTGAAGAATCTCAAATATAAAATATATCAAACTTTTTTGGTTACTACATGATTCCATATGTGTTATTTCATAGTTTTGATGTCTTCACTATTATTCGACAATTTAGAAAATTCTAAAAATAAATGAGTAGGTGTTCTAAAACTTTTGACCGGTAGTGTATACATAAATCATGAGTACTTACACATGTGGAATAACCTTCGACAAGCTGATTTGTAATTACATGTACTTGTTCCACTTGTGTAATAACCTATACTGCTAAACCCTTACTGCAAAGTAATTACATCGTATTTACATTAATTACATGTAACTATCTTATAAATAAATGTATTACTATTTACTTACATATGAATGAATGTACACTTATGGCAAAGTGTTACCAAGGTAACCTAACAATAGCTAGCTTGCTAGCCTAGCTGGGTAAGTTAGCTAGCTCGCTAACGTTGCAGGTTTGTATTGAAATCTGAAAGCCATCAGCTAAATCATGCAGCACTATCTTTTGGTATACACACTGTCAATCAATTTAGCTTATGCCATGGTAGTCACTGCAAGACTGGTAGCTACCTTTAGCAGAGTACCGGTAAATATGTTTGCTTGTTTGTTTGTTCTATCTTGGATTGATCTAATGTTACTCTTATTTGGTATCTCAATTTGGTAGCCATCTATTCCACCCTTGTCTGGAAACACTCTGTTACTAAATATAGAATTGCCGATAGCTATAGCTAACTCACTCTCTGTTTGTGTATTGGTAGCAATGATGAATGTGTATGAATTGTCTATGGTTACTTAGTTGGTTGTCAGCCAGTCTCAGCTGGCTAGCAATCTTGCTGCCAATTTAGTGACACTAGTTAGCTAACAGCAAGCTGACAATATTTAAATGTCCATGGTAGGTTTTCTTTGCTAACCAGTCCAATAGAGATCAATATAATTAGTGGGTTGGTTAGATTGTGTATTGATCAGTATTTTGTTGTAGGTGGTACAGAATCTGATTCCATCAACATGCACTTCCAACCCCTAGGTTTGCACAAAGTGAAGTTAAGTTGCCCCAAATATTTACTATAATATTTTCTAAGATAGCTCATTTTACAGTAAGCATGGTATAAACATGAATTGGGTAGCAAAAAGAAAGGAGGACCAAGGCACTCTTCATATGTTTAATTAAAATGCCTTTATTTGTATGGCATGTTTAATGGAAACAAAGTTTTAAAAATCTAACGCGTTTTGGCTGCATGGTCTTCGTCAGGGAGTACAAAGAAATGATAATACAATGTCCTATTTTTAACAGATTTTTCCAATCTGGCCTAATTTGAAGAGGGAGTGGTTACAAAATTGATTGGACAACACCTAGTAAGCAATACTATACAAATTATAAAGTTAAATACTGTATATATGTTATCAAAAAATCAACTCCAAGCTAGAAGCATCAGAACACATAGAAAGGTAGTCATAACCTTAAATATGACTGGGAGAAGTGCAAAGAATAGGAAAGCAATCTATTCCATAGTACACTAGAACACAGCAAACACGGACAACAACAGTCTAAACATAGCTGAGGAAAATAGAGCAAAAATATCCACTAGATGACAGCAAATGGACCTATCACGACCCTACAGGAAAGGTGAGAAATCCATATCTTCATTTTAACCTGGGTATTTAGTGGCCTGTAGTTTGTAAATCCAAAAACTTTCCCTTTGTTTTAGCTGTTTCAGACGGTCCCCTTTTCTAATAGAGGCCGGAATATGATCAATACCCATAGCTTGTAGGGAGGCAGGGTTGCCATGGTGTAAGGACTTGTAGTGCCTTGCCATGGGGTAGTCTTCATTGCCTACCCGTATGGCGTACTTGTGTTCCGCTACGTGGTCTTGAAGGCGTGCGTCTCTTTGTCCATCCAATGTAGAACACCTTGCACTGTGGACATTCCAATCTGTAGATGACATGAGTGGTTTTGCAGTTAATGAAATGCTTGACGTAATACTCCATTTTAGAAGCTGTGTCAACAAAATACTTCTTCTGTGCAATATTACTGCAATGGTTGCATTTAAAAAAGCCCTTGGGTTTGTGGTCTAGCCAAGTTTTTTGAGTCACCAGGAAGATAGCTATGGACTCATTTGTCATTTAGGGTAGGCCATCTCTTAATGCTTATGACTGGTGGCTCTGGGAATACTTGGCATAGTACCGTATCGCTTTGAATGATTCCCAATTATTTTAAATTATTATTTTAATGTTCTCTGCTTCAGTGCTGCATTTTGTAACAAAGTACACTCTCTCTAATGTTTCACAAGGCACTCCCCTTCACAAAAAGTTTGCTCTGTTAAGTCGTCCGGCCCTTATACCTGGATCTTTCAGGACCTGAGTGCTGTAGCCCCGATTCAAGAAGCGATTCTCCAATTCAGCAGATTTGACACTGTAGTCTGTTTCCTGATCGCAAATTCTGCGGACTCTTTGAATGCCAATGGAATGTTCTCTTTTAGCCTTTTGGGGTGAAAGAGTCTGCCCTCAGAATGGTATTCCATCTGTAGGCTTCCTAAAGATTGATGTGTGCAAACAACCGTTGTCATTTTTACTGATGTCAAGGTCCAAAAAATGAATGTTATCCTAACTGTACTCCATAGTTTAGTTTGATGTTAGGGTTAATGCTGTTAAGGTATTGGTAGAAGGAAATAAGTTCATCTTCTGAGCCAGACCAGAACAGGCAAACATCATCATATAGTGTTCGTATGTTTGGTGTTTCTGTTATGAGGATACAGTTGGTTAGACGTAGACTGAGGTCAACAGAGTACCTTCCAGACCATGTCATCAATTTAGTCTACCCATCTTCTCTTTTAACTTTTCTTTTTGTAAAACTAAGGTTATCTGGTGTCATTCCACAGTGCCCTGCTAAAATACCCCAAAGCATGAGGAGTGGACATACCTTGCAGTTCTGGAGCACAACAAGATTGTGGCCAGAACCAGCAAGGACACTGAAGGGTGTAAAATCAAGACCATAACAGTAATGACACAACCACCTCATTCTTCTCTCTGCAGATTCTCAAACACAATACAAAGACACGTCTCAAAAATCCATGCAAAGGGCTACTATTGACAAGAATGATCTGTCAGTCAATGGGCTGGGTGGTTGACAGACAGTACTTTGAGATGGCGGGGGGGGGGGGTGCTGCAGGGTTGTGCTTAGACAGTAAATGTATTGTTGTGTGTGAGAGCGATTCAGGTGCCATTTCTCCTCAATCTCCCATAGACAATAATTCATACTGTGTAAGAACTGCCTTCCTAAGACTTTTCACACTTTCTTAGGCACCCCACAGCCCATTGACTTTGTTGACTGATCTTTCCTCTCAAAATCAGCTCCCAATGTCCCCTAATTGTCCCTAAACAACGCTAGCCGGTCCCATTCGGTTGATACCTTTACCAACAAAGGCGTGTTGCTAACACCACAACCATGTCTTTCCGGGAGACCTGCAGTACCAGCAAATAGTCTGCAAGAGAATCAAACAGTTGGTGGTTAAGAAGCCCTACACCACTTTCGGCAGATAGTTATCCAGATGGCCATTCACAGAAGACAGGACAAGCCCATCGCCATAAGCACAAAGAGTTTCGGCTTCCCCAGCCAACCATGCCGAACACAATTGCCAGTGTACCGAAGCCGGATAAAGGACTATGTCTGTGTTTACACAGGCAGCACAATTCTGATATTTTTTTTCACTAATAGGTCTTTTGACTAATCAGATCAGTTATGAAAAAGGTCTGATGTGATTAAGACCTATTAGTGGAAAAAATATCAGAATTGGGCAGCCTGTGTAAATGCAGCCAGTGTGGCTCAGCAGCGTAAGAGCATGTAGAAAAGGGGTTTCCAACCCTGTTTCTGGAGAGCTACTGTACCTCCTGAAGGCTTTCGCTTCAACTCCAATTGTAACTAATCTGGTTCAGATTATCATCCAGCTAATTATTAGAAGCAGGTGTGCTAGATTAGGGTTGGAGTGAAAACCTACAGTATGGTGGGTCTCCAGGAACAGGGTTGAAGAGCCCTGGTGTAGAAACACCTTAAAGAATATATGGATATTTTCAATCAATCTTTGAAATTTATTCTGCCCTTATGGATTCACAGAAGATATTTATATATTTTTAAGTTGTACAGGGCTCTGTAGCATCAAACATATGCTAGACATTCAGATATCCAAAGAATGTTTATTTGTGACCGACCGCCTTGATTTGGCCTTATGTAGGAAACTTAGATTTTCTGTTTTTTACATTGGATAAAAGTTAAGATTCAAAATGGTACAGTGCATTCGGAAAGTAGGCAGACACATTCACATTTCCACATTTTGTTACGTTACAGCCTTATTTAAAAAAATATATATCCTCATCAATCTACACAGAATACCCCATAATGACACAGCAAAAACTGTTTTTTAGAAATGTTTGCTAATTTATAAAAAATGTAAAACTAAAATATTACATTTGGCAGCGATTACAGCCTCGAGTCTTCTTCTGTATGACGCTACAAGCTTGGCCCAAGCTTGGAGAGTTTCCCCCATTCTTCTCTGCAGATCCTCTCAAGCTCTGTCAGGTTGGATAGGGAGCGTCGCAGCACAGCTATTTTCAGGTCTCTCCAGAGATGTTCGATTGGGTTCAAGTCCGGGCACTGGCTGGGCCTCTCAAGGACATTCAGAGACTTGTCTCAAAGCCACTCCTGTCTTTGCTGTGTGCTTAGGGTTGTTGTCCTGTTGGAAGGTGAACCTTCGCCCCAGTCTGAGGTCCTGAGCGCTTTAGAGCAGGTTTTCATTAAGGTTCTCTCTGTTTTTTGCTCCATTCATCTTTCCCTCGATCCCAGTCCCTGCCGCTGAAAAACATCCCCACATCATGATGCTGTCACCACCATGCTTCACCATAGGGATGGTGCCAGGTTTCCTCCAGACGTGACATTTGGCATTCAGGCCAAAGAGTTCAATCTTGGTTTCTCCAAGCGGGCTGTCATATTTATTTTACTGAGGACTGGCCCGCTTTCTCCAAGCGGGCTGTCTGTTCATTCTACCATAAAGGCCTGATCGGTGGAGTGCTGCAGAGACTGTTGTCCTTCTGGAAGGTTCTCCCATCTCCACAGAGCAACTCTAGAGCTCTCTCAGAGTGACCATCAGGTTCCTGGTCACTTCCCTGTTCAAGGCCCTTCTCCCCCCATTGCTCAGTTTGGGTGGGCGGCCAGCTCTAGGAAGAGTCTTGGTGGTTCCAAACTTCTTTCATTTAGAATGATGGAGGCCACTGTGTTCTTGGGGACCTTCAATGCTGCAGAAATGTTTTGGGAACCCTTCCCCAGATATGTGCCTCGACACAATCCTGTCTTGTTGCTCTACGTACAATTCCTTTGACCTCATGGCTTGGTTTTTGTTCTGATGTACTGTCAACTGTGGGAACTTAAATAGACAGGTGTGTGCCTTTCCAAATCATGTCCAATCAATTGAATTTACCAAAGGTGGACTTCAATCAAGTTATAGAAACATTTAAGTGTTATCAATGGAAACAGGATGCACCTGAGCTCAATTTCGTGTCTCATAGCGACGGGTGTGAATACTTATGTAAATAAGGTGTTTCTGTTTTTTATTGTTAATACATTTGCAAAAACTGTGTGCAAAGCTGTCATCAAGGCAAATGTCGAAGAAACTCAAATACATAATATATTTTGATTTTTTTTTAACACTTTTTTGTTACTACATGATTCCATATGTGTTATTTCATAGTTTTGATGTCTTCAATATTATTCTACAAAAATAGTAAAAGTAAAGAAAAACCCTTGAAGGAGTATCTGTGTCCAAACTTTTGACTGGTATTTCCTTAAATATCCTGTGTTGTGTGCTTGTTCTTTACTCGGTCCTGTTGGAATGTAATGGTATGCCCATCTTTGGTGAGAAATTACATGCGAAACATTTTAAAGTATTTATAAAGCATAAATAGCACTCACTTTAGATTAGGGGCTGTAGAAATACTTGACTAATGATTATTAAATGGTTTATAAATGTGGGAGTAATTAATAAATGGTGAACACAAACTTTATAAATGCCTTTATAAATGGTTTATTGTGGACCTTTAAAATAAAGTGTTACCCACTTTGGTACGACTGAATACATTCTACCCTGGGTCCATGTATTAACATCTAGCCCATAACACTATGTAAGACTTATCCAGCTGTTGAAAGAAACATGTACTTAAACTGTTATGCTGAATGTGCAATTTTTAGGGGAGTGATGGTCTACAATTAAGACCCCCTGGCATATCGCTGGACTAATGCTAAGTGATAATATGCTAATGTATTCAAATGTTTGTTTACCACCTGCCCTTGGTGAGAAAAGAACGGCCATCAGGCTTGGATACGTTGATGACTGTTGTGATTCAGCATTACTGTGTGTCTGGACCAAGCTGCCCCCTGTGATGACCCATCACTTTTTACATAGCTGGCGGACATTTGTGAACTTTCTCAGCGTCTCACAAAACAGCAGAGGGACATTTTGGGACCCTCTTTGTAATAATATGTCTCCACGACAGAAAGATCAAACCTGAATTAATAACAGCACTCTGTAGCACAATAGAGTTTCAGTCAGACTCAATTAGTGATAAACCAATTCAGACCCCAAAGGATCTGAGGGAAAAAAATATCTGCTGAGTAATTTCCCTAGTATTCACCTGAGACGCAGACTGACATTTAAACCCTGATTAAAGCCATATGTTTAATGTTAAAGAAAGGTCAGATCTGGGTCATTCTCCATGATGTAGTTATAAGCAATCCGAATCTTCCGTTCCTCCGTTCTCAACACTTGGTCAACATTGAGAGGACATAATGGTGTAATAGCATTTCACACCAGGGAAAAGTTAGCTAAATGAAAAGTTAGCTAAATGAAAAGTTAGCTAAATGGGAAGTTAGCGGGATGGCTAATATGGCTTCTGTATGGATTCTTGACATTGAGGAAAGTATTGGTTGACCATAGACATAAAAACTGTACAAAAAGACCTCAATGGATTTTCTGTTCTTCATAGACTCTGGTTAATCACTGGCCGATTGTTTTGGATCCTTTGATAACGGCTGATATCTGAATCAGGGATGAGTTAGCCTTGATGCTGATATCTGAATCAGGGATGAGTTAGCCTTGACGTTGATATCTGAATCAGGGATGAGTAGCCTTGACGCTGATATCTGAATCAGGGATGAGTTAGCCTTGACGTTGATATCTGAATCAGGGATGAGTTAGCCTTGATGCTGATATCTGAATCAGGGATGAGTTAGCCTTGACGTTGATATCTGAATCAGGGATGAGTTAGCCTTGATGCTGATATCTGAGGTTGTCCTAAAATTGAAACTGTACTTTCCGTTAAATTGTGCATGTGATTTTAGATGAGAAAGCAAGGCTGACTAGACTGTAGTGGGGCACATATATTTAACCTCTGGAGGCATGTCTACTCTGTTATTTTGTCCTGCAGTTATTGATCAAACAAAAGGGGGTAGAAATGTCAGAGATTTCATTGTTGTTCAGCTCAGGCTGGCCTTTAGTTTAAATCCTATTAAGGAGTAACAGAGCATTCTCCTGTCTGTCATCAAGTCAAAATGTCAGAGAAAATTGGCACAATTGCACCAAGTACAGAGAGAATTCAAATGAGGTAATCAAACATTTAAGGGGGCTAGAAACTTTACTTTTTCTACTCGAAGGGCTGATACTTACCATTCATTACATGTTCAGCTGAACCCCAAGGCTCTCTGAGACACTTTAGCCCACTGAGCTAAAGCCAAGGAAGGAAATATGTAAGTATGTGATTTGTATTTATTAATTTATTTGGATTGCTGGTTAACATGCTGACATACTGTATTTCACATGGGTCCTTCTGAAATAAAAAAGTCAATTTAATGCTTAGGGAACTAGCAGTAGTACTGCCTTATTGTCACGCCCTGGCTATAGAGAGGCTTTTATTCTCTATTTTGGTTTGGCCAGGGTGTGACTAGGGTGGGCATTCTAGTTTCTTTATTTCTATGTTTTCTGTTTCTATGTTTTGGCCGGGTATGGTTCTCAATCAGGGACACCTGTCTATCGTTGTCTCTGATTGGGAATCATACTTAGGCAGCCTGTTTTGCCACCTTAGTTGTGGGTAGTTGTCTGTGTTAGTGGCCTGTATAGCCCTAGTCAGCTTCACGTTCGTTTTGTTGTTTCTTGTTTTTGTTGGCGACATTCATAAATAAAAAGAAATTAACACGTACCACGCTGCACCTTGGTCCGGTCATTTCCACCCTGACGACGATCGTGACACTTATCATTTATGCTAGTGAAGTCCGTACATATAAAAAGTATTGTGTGAGATACGCACCATCCTCTGAGTGATTTTTATACAGTTAGTTGGTTTACTGCTGTCTCCCCCCTAAAGCATTGTTCCAGGTTGTTTGAAATTGCCGCCTGTCATTATAAGATGGAAGCAGGCAGGCAGGGAGGCAGGCAGGGAGGCAGGGAGGGAGGTAGGTAGGTATGTAGGTAGATGTAGCTCAGCACTGAGAGCCGTAATCACCCATGCCTATCTTAATTGAGATCTCCTTACACAGCCCTGTAGAAACTATTGAATCTCATCTCTTCGGCAGTCAATGCCTTTTCAAAACAAAATGTAGTCAGACTCAAATACAAATGCATTAAAGAAGAAACGGAAGTAGAACATGGAAAGGAGATTTGATTAAGACATGCTTCTGAGATTACTCGATCTATTCCAATATTTTTGTATACATCTCTGTTGACCTAGTGGGCTACTTTTAGAGTTCATGTTTCTCTGGAATTCTACTGCAATTGACTGAATCAAAAAAGCTGCTGAAACATTCCTTTGATTAGTTTTATCACGTTCGGTAACAGCCATGGTAAAGCGAAATATAGAATTGCATTAGATATAAAGTACTCATTATCCATGTTTCCCACCCAGAGGTCCTCAGCTGTCTAAGCTTAATGATTCCCTGCAGATTGTCTCATAGCCCATTATAGAGCGCTGTTGTGGTCTTTCCGCTTCTAAAAACAAATGGCTTTCGTACACACTTGTGTTTTGAACACGATTGAATCCCAGCTGGGTAGTCCTTGGCCCATTTACTGGAACGACTTCCAGCTTGGTCAATGAAGCTTTGATGTATTTTCAGAGTATGTTGAAAATATGTTCATAATGAATTACCATGTAGCAAAACCTCTAAGTACATGAATAAAACCTGTTTGCATCAATATGTTACGCCTATGTTCATGTCAGGGGCTGAAGTGGTTCTCTTTGAGTACTACACTTATCAAATTAAATGCATGTTCACGCACCTGGTCATCATTGTCATTCAAAATTCAGCGCTAAGAGAAAAAGTGTTGTGTGTGGTGAAGAAATTATTGTCAAAAATGTAATCCAGCGATAGACTGACAGAGTAGCCCTAGCACATAAATCAAAAGCGAGACATGTCAGATTTGTTCCTGAGAGGTGTGAGTTTGACCTGGTGGTGAGGAAGGGCCTGATCGGGCTGATCTCCTGGGTGGTAATCTGACTCAACGTCTCATCTCCCTTAACCCCACCGCTGTCTGTCTGCTCTCCTCCTACCGCTGTCTGTCACTCACTGCTCCATTATTGATGTTCTTCATATCTCCTGTCCATCCTTGGGCATCGTTGCTAGACTCTTTCTCTATATATTGCTCTGGCTCTCCTTCTCTCTCTGGCTCTCTTTCGCTTTCTCATTTTCTTTCTTTTCTCTCTCTCTCTCCATCTCGTTTGCTCACATTATGAAGACAATGGAAAAGAAATGGTCAGGGGAAATATCACAGCAACAACAAGGTTCTTACCTTAATTTGTGAACTTTTGGTTATAGGGCAGGCACTTTGGTCCATTCACATCCATTCTACCTGTTCATAGTATGACAACACCCCACAAAATCTAATTACGCACCTTTCAGGTCTTCATTATTCATATTCTGCTATCTCAGCCCGTCTCCAAATGTTATCAAATGTGAGGCATAATTCTCCATATTGGAAGAATTACAATAATATATATATATATATATATACATTTAAAAGGGCACTTATCAAAGACAGTTTATTATGCATTAAAAAACAATCCCCACAAAACTGACTCTGGTGCAACAACCTCAACAAGTGACATAACATTTTACTCCTGACATTGTTTTCCCTAAAAAGTAAAGTACACATTAAATGTGAATCTCATTTCCATTTCCAGAATCAAAATAGCACATAGCACCAGGATTCCAGTGTTAAACACACAGATAGGCTATCATTGTCGATTTCGCAAAATATCTAAAGTCCTTAGCAATGCATTTAGCATTTCTCTCATGCAGTCGGCCGAGCAGATATTTTAATAACCTATCTGTGTTTCCCACATAGGCTTCAGACTGATCTGGAAAAAATGGACAGCTAGGCTAATGAGTCCCGTAGGAGGGGGGAGTTTCACCCTGATGGCTTCCAACTCCAACGCTGCGGCTCCAGACTGCAGACTGGAGGACTGTGTAGTCAGAGGACATGACAGACACAACAGAAATAGAATCATCGTTTCAGCAGAACACCCACCGTGTTCAATTCGAACACCGGGGTTGCGTTCAACAAGGGAAATAGTTGTGTTAGCCGCAATCATTCGCTAACGTTAGCTAACGGTCTGAGAAGGTAGTGTGCAGGAAAAGGTCATATCTGTTTCGGGTCTAGACTGGCACTACCAATAATCATGTGGCCATGTAGGTTTTCTATTACATGTTATCAGAATAGCAAAGTCATTTGCTGTTTGATTATGCCGCAAAAAAATGCCACAGTAATCATTACAAATAATAGATGTTTGATGTTTGACTTTAACATTTTGGAATGTTCTTTCAAATCGTTCAACTGAAAATGTTCCAACAATCCAACACCAATGTTCTGATGCAACACCAATGGTCTGTTCCAGAATGTTGTCCGTGTTCTGCTCCAGAATAATGTCTCACACAGGTTACCCCTCAGAAAGTAGCTAGTACATCAGGATGGCGATTCAATTCAATATAGCCAATCTGTGCAGACGCCAAACTAGAGAATTCAATATTGTAGGGGGCTGGAGTTCTGCCACTGCCTCCAAAATCATTGCAATAATAGGTCACCAAAAGTGTTTGCAGGTACTGAAGGAATACTGGGGAGGAATTACTGATTGTTCAGTTTCCGTTTGACAACCGTAGTGATAATCTACTGTCATTTCCTTCTCTATTGCATTGTCAATTGGAGACAAAGCAACATTCAAACAAGTGTGAACATTACAGCTAACCATGACAATGTAGTGTCAGGCCTTGTTATGTGGTCAGTAACCTGAATTAATGTGTGCATTCATGTGAGAAATCAGCGTTTGAGGGCTGTGTTGGATGCACTTGTGCCCAGGAATAAAGCAACCATACCTTGGTCAGGGTCAGCTCTGTCTCTCTTGACCTCTTGGTCAGCCAGTCCAAGCGGATGATTATTTGCTCAGATTGTGACGAAACATAAATATGTCAAAAATGTAAAATGCCAAAGGCATGTCCAAACTACACTGAAAAATGTTACAGTTCATACACGCTGTCATACATGTCAATCCAGAGCACCCCAAGCATACTCAATGGGTGACATGTCTGGTATCCAGGCCATGGAAGAATTGGGACATTTTCAGCTTCCAGGAATTGTGTACAGATCCTCTGCGACATGGGGCCCTGCTATATCACGCTGAAACATGAGGTGATGGTGGCGGATGAATGGCATGACAATGGGCCTCGGGATCATGTCACGGTATCTCTGTGCATTCAAATTTCCATCAAAAAAATGTGATTGTGTTCATTGTCCGTAGCTTAATGATGCCCATACCATAACCCCAACACCACCATTGGGCACTCTGTTCACAACGTTGACATCAGCAAACCGGTCACCCATGCGACACCATACACACTGTCTGTCATCTGCCAGGTACAGTTCAAACCGGGATTCAATCATGAAGAGCACACTTCTCCAGCATGCAAGTAGCCATCGAAGCTCAGCATTTTCCCACTGAAGTCGGGTTACGACGCCGAACTGCAGTCAGGTCAAGACGCTGTTGAGGACGATGAGCACACGGATGAGCTTCTCTGAGACGGTTTCTGCCATTTCAGCTCATGAAACAAGGGACCAACACTTTGCATGTTCCATTTATATTTTTGTTCAGTGTAAATACTCAAAAATAGGCCTCATGGCCACCAATAAACCAGCAGCCTCACAGCTTGCCAGCTGGGACACAGACTGAAGATCCACTTAATTGGCAGCACCTGATGTGCTTATCAACCAGGTTCAGCATCTGGACAAGGTTGCCGCTGCCCCTTGGGATAATGTAGTGTGGAAGTGGTAGAGCTGTAGTGTGCTGTCTAAACTACCTTACCTATTCTCTAACACCTCCCCCAACAATAAAATACAAATGTCACATAGTCACCCATATCTATTTTCCTGAATTTTCTTTTACTTTCTTTTCCATAGAACTTCCTTAACTGAAGAGCCAGAATATGAGCACTATAAACATTATAGCCGCAGTTACACAACCTAACTACAGAAACCCTAAAGCCAGTGTCATAACTGGAAACCAGTCAAAAACTGCACATTTTTTCCTGCCAAAAGTAGCTGACTTGAACAAATCAAGGGACAACCTGTAACACCTCTGGTTCTAAACTGAGAGACCAACTCCAGTCACTTGGCCCATGGTCACAAGCAGCAAGCTCCATTTGATATGTAGCCAGCGATAAGAGACTTAGAGCAACCACCACCAGGGACAAGTGAACCTCGACCACAACTTCAGCAACCTCACTAGGAACACCATCCACATTCCCAAATCCCTCTTTCTCCAGCCCTGAGCCCTAGCCATATCTTCCTCACTTTCCTCCACCTTAACAGGAGACATACTAGGCTTCCATGCTGTGGGAACTGTCAACTGCTCCTCAACAGGAAGTGACAACACCGCTGAATCTGGCTTTTCCACCTAACTCACTTCTTCAAGCTCCTGTTTCTCATCACAAGACACAGCTATGTCACCCCGCAGAACCCGGGTCCTCCAGATTCTCCGGTGAATCCTCACTAACCTTACAACATGACTGGAAAGAGTCTCCTCCCTCCCATAGCTCAGTGAGGAACATGTCAGCTAAATCAACAGCTGACCCCCAAACAACCTCATTGTCGTCCTGCTGAGTAACCACAACTTCTCCTACTTTGGCAAAGAACGTGTCAGCTAAAGGAACCAAAGAATCACTGACAACCTTTGAATCCAACAAATCACTCGGGAGAACCAAATCATTTCTCAGACCAATAAAAGAACAAAGTTGCTCAGTGTCACTCAACAAAGAGCGTCTCCCCTAAATTGAGAAATGAATCAACCTCAACCTCATCCTCAACCTACAACACATACAGTGGGGAGAACAAGTATTTGATACACTGCCGATTTTGCAGGTTTTCCTACTTACAAAGCATGTAGAGGTCTGTAATTATTATCATAGGTACACTTCAACTATGAGAGACGGAATCTAAAACAAAAATCCAGAAAATCACATTGTATGATTTTTAAGTAATTAATTTGCATTTTATTGCATGACATAAGTATTTGATACATCAGAAAAGCAGAACTTAATATTTGGTACAGAAACC
>NC_036842.1:5444807-5465186 GCF_002910315.2 Salvelinus sp. IW2-2015 | reverse complement strand
TGTACCAAATATTAAGTTCTGCTTTTCTGATGTATCAAATACTTATGTCATGCAATAAAATGCAAATGAATTACTTAAAAATCATACAATGTGATTTTCTGGATTTTTGTTTTAGATTCCGTCTCTCATAGTTGAAGTGTACCTATGATAAAAATTACAGACCTCTACATGCTTTGTAAGTAGGAAAACCTGCAAAATTGTTAGTGTATCAAATACTTGTTCTCCCCACTGTATCTACACCACATATTTACACCACATCTCTGCCTAGCAGAGTGTTTCAGCTAGATGCACACAATAATTACGTTCCTGGGAACCACTGTCTATCTTGGCAATACATGTTTTCTCCAATTCCCCACACAAATCATCCTCCTCCCATTCTGGTTTGTCATCAGCACTCTTCTGAAGCTGAGTAACTTCACATACTGAGGATACCTCAAAACTCTCCTTGAAAGACTCTGCCTCCTGACATACCTGACTTTTCACTGGGTTACACAAAGCTGATCACTTGGGGAAACTAGCTCATCACTCCGATCACTGGTGGAAACTGATTTAGTGACAAGACTGTCTGACCAACTGGCAACACAAACTTTCTCCCCTGTATGCAGCCCTTCACTCATCTGCTGTTTCCAAAGTGCCATTTCCGGTTCTAGGCTCGCTATATCTGTAACGGCTTTCCTCCTCCTCTTCATCCGAAGAGGAGGAGCAGGGATTGAACCAAAATGCAGCGTTGTAGTTCGACATATTATTTATTTACAACAAACAGACGAAGACGAAAAACTCTTGAATAAAATACAAAACAACAAACGAAGTAGACAGACCTGGACTACGAACTTACATGTAACGAAGAACGAACGAACAAGTACTGACTACGAACGAACGAACGAACGAACGAACGAACGAACGAACGAACGAACGAACGAACGAACGAACGATACAGTCCCGTATGGTGCAACAAACACAGACACAGGAAACAACCACCCACGACAAACAATGTGAAACCACCTACCTTAATATGGTTCTCAATCAGAGGAGATGAAAACCACCTGCCTCTAATTGAGAACCATATCAGGTCACCCATTTACCAACATAGAAACACATAACATAGAAATGCACACACTCACGCCCTGACCGACTTAACACATACAAAAACAACAGAAAACAGGTCAGGAACGTGACAATATCCAACAAGTATTCTTCCTCCTGACTGATAACAAGGAGCGGACTGGCCATCGGGAAGTTGCCATGGTATTTTGTAAATATTTGTATAATTAGTAAATTTTTATGGAATTTTTCCCCTGCAAACTTTT
This sequence comes from Salvelinus sp. IW2-2015, assembly GCF_002910315.2. Classification (NCBI taxonomy): domain Eukaryota; kingdom Metazoa; phylum Chordata; class Actinopteri; order Salmoniformes; family Salmonidae; genus Salvelinus; species Salvelinus sp. IW2-2015. The sequence goes on along the minus strand of NC_036842.1, from coordinate 5,463,879 downwards.
TATTTTAAGAATGAACAATGAATATAGCTAATATAATTAGACTCCACCACAGAGTTTCAAGACTGAAGTTGGCAAATCATTTGTTGGCTAGCTAGCTAATGTTAGATTGCTAGCTGGCAATTGTTTTGATTCAAAAGCCAGCCATGTTTCCAGAGGTTGAGGATGGAGAGAAGCCCACAAGCAGGACGGCTGAGGTATGCAGTGATGAGGATTGTAGGTAGGACTAAGTTACTGTACATGTCTAATCTTGAATTATTATTGAAATGTGGTGTTCTTTCTGGCGTCATGTGACTGCCGTAGCTTCACCCAAGTGGGTCCTTCATTTTGGTAGTAGTGAAGTACTAGCTAGCTAGCTACACCTACTACGGAGTCCATGAACTGCAGTGGCTGAGCTCAAACTCCATCCGAGTCCTACTATGGAGTAGCCACACAGACGGCAAGGATGACGAGACACCTTGATGACACCGTGCTGTCTGCCTGCCCCTGGACTTGCTCCAGAGACCATCTTTGCTTGCTCTATACCTTTGATCAACTTTCACCGATGGCCACTCAAGCCATGAACTTTCCCACCCACTAATGACCTTCCATCTCAAGAATGAAGTTATATTCTCAATTGTTGTATTTTTTTGTGTTACTTTAAAGTGCTTTGAGATTCTTTACGGCATTTCTGCAGAACGGGATATTTTTTTTTGTATTTGTTCCGTCTTCCGTGTGTCACGTTCCTGACCTGTTTTCTGTTGTTTTTGTATGTGTTTAGTTGGTCAGGGCGTGAGTTGGGGTGGGCATTCTATGTTATGTGTTTCTATGTTGGTTAATGGGTTGCCTGATATGGTTCTCAATTAGAGGCAGGTGTTTTACGTTTCCTCTGATTGAGAACCATATTAAGGTAGGTTGTTTCACATTGTTTGTGGTGGGTGGTTGTCTCCTGTGTCTGTATGTTTACCACATGGGACTGTTTCGTTTTGTCGTTCGTTTATGTAGTCTGTTCCTGTTCGTGCGTTCTTCGTGTTTATGTAAGTGCTCAAGTTCAGGTCTGTCTACGTTGTTTTGGAATTTATCAAGTGTTCTTCGTGTTTTTCGGTTCTGTTAATAAATCATTATGTCAAACTATCACGCTGCGCTTTGGTCCAATCCCTACTCCTCCTCTTCAGACGAAGAGGAGGAGAACGACCGTTACACCGTGTCTTGCACATGTTTTCCAAATAGCTACTCTGAGTAGCCGCGTGGTGCCATAATGGATAGAAAAAGAAAAGGTGGTGCGAAGAAATTGAGAGAAATGACAATGGTCTCTCGATGCAGATGCTGCCAAGTGCAACAGACATGTTCCGTAGACCTAAGCTGGCTGCTGCCAATACTTTAAAGAAATACTTAAGTAACTTTTGGGGGTATCTGTACTTTACTTTACTAAACTTTTACTTCACTACATTCCAAAAATAAAATGATGTACTTTTTACTCCATACATTTTCCCTGACACCCAAAAGTACTCGTTACACTTTGAATGCTTAGCAGGACAGAACATAGTCCAATTCACACTTATCAAGAAGACATCCCTGGTTATCCCTACTGCCTCTGATCTGGCGTAATCCCGAAACACAAATGCTTTGTTTGTAAATGATGTCTGAGTTTTGTAGTGTGCCCCTGGCTATCTGTAAATAAATAAAAACACGAACATTATGCCTACTAGTTTGCTTAATATAAGTAATTAGAAATGATTCATACTTTTACTTTTGATACTTAAGTACACTTTTGTAATTACATTTACTTTTGATACTTAAGTATATTTAAAACCAAATACTTTTAGACTTTTACTCAAGTAGTATTTTACTGAGTGACTGACTTTTACTTAAGTCATTTTCTATTAAGGTATCTTAACTTTTACTCAAGGATGACAATTGGGTACTTTTTCCACTACTGCCAATAAGGATGGCTAGGAAGAGGCTTCTTGTTCCCAAATAAGTCAGCCTGAAGATGATGTGCCTGTGTCAAGGTTGAATACAACAGGGACAGGGAGAACAGGTGCAGCAGCATACACAGGATTTTTTTTTAAACGCACTTAAATATTCCTTCTCGCTTTGGCTGTCACTCAAGTGTCATGTGGAAAGAGTTTCTCTACTCTGCAGTTTGAAAAGAACAGACTGAGAAGCACTATGTCCCAAGACCACTTAGAGCAGCCCCCCAGTTTTCTGGTCTGGAGCGTGAACTCACAAGCTCTGCTGTTAGCAATCTGGTCTGTAACACCAGAATGTCAAAAAAAAATTGATGACAGTTTTGGGCTCTAAAATCTGTTTATTGTGATCAAGTTCAATCCCCACAGTGAATTATTTAAAAGTTTCATACAATACTAGATATTTAATTAAATAGTGATCCATTCTGACTACTACATTTGTCATCACACAGGACCACGTGCTGGCACAGACCAATCAGGAGCCGGCAGGCTACGAGGAGGCTCGCGCCCCCATGCCATAGACGATATAATGACCATGCTTGTTATGGCCACTTTCACCAAAATCTTTAGCAATGTTTAGGTGACATTCAGCCCCATTTAACATTATGGGGCACTTCAAATTCAAATACTTCCGGCTTCATGCGCCATCGGGAGTGCTATCACTAACTACTGGTTTTAATATCTATGACATGGAGGGGTTACTGTTTTATTATTAGGCCTGCTATTGACAGACCTAAAGGCTACACTAAGGTAGTACAGCAGCACACAGCGCAATGCCATCATCCTGCCACGTCGCGCCAGAACCGGCATAACAGCACTGCAAAATCTATCTGGTTCAACTCCTTTGCTATTTCAACCTCCAGCATTTTTGTCACCTGACCTAACTGATCCTTCATTGGCTTGAGAAAACCCCAACTATCCTCTACCTCAGTACAAAGCACTTCTGTCTCAAACGCCCCCATAGTTAAAATAAAAACCAATGAACCGACTGACAAAAGTCACATTTAGCCACTAGCTCACCGCTAACCAACCAATACACGCACATGCTCAAAGCCCCAGCGATAACCACTCTAAACAGGCAAAAACCAAACCAGCAAGCAATGCACAAATAATACAAACCATAGCCACAGTTAGCCCCTAGCCTAGTGCTAACACAAATGCATGTGCCACAGAGTCCTCCATACTCTGTTGTAAAGATGGGGAGAGGTCTAGCCATAATAAAGAGATGCTCTGCTTTTTTGACACCACACTCCAAAAAGCAAGTTCTGCAGGCTCTAGTTTTGTCTAATCTTGATTATTGTCCAGTCGTGTGGTCCAGTGCTGCAAGTAAAGACCTAGTTAAGCTGCAGCTGGCCCAGAACAGAGCGGCACATTTTGCTCTTAATTGTAATCAGAGGGCTAATATTAATACTATGCATGCCAGTCTCTCTTGGCTAAGAGTTGAGGAGAGACTGACTGCATAATTTCTTATTTTTATAAGAAACATTAATGTGTTGAAAATCCCAAATTGTTTACATAGTCAACTTACACACAGCTCTGACACACACACTTATCCCACCAGACATGCCACCAGGGGTCTTTTCATAGTCCCAAAATCCAGAATAAATGAAAGAAAACATACAGTATTATAAGGAGACCTTATTGCATGGAATGTCCTTCCATCTCATATTGCTCAAATAAACAGCAAACCTGGTTTCAAAAAAACAAATAAAGCAACACCTCACTGCACAACGCCTCTCCTCTATTTGACCTAGATAGTTTGTGTGTATGCATTGATATGTAGGCTACGTGCGCCTTTCTAAAAATGTATGTAGTTCTGTCCTTGAGCTGTTCTGAGCTGTATTATGTCATTCTGTATTATGTTTCATGTTGTGTGGACCCCTGGAAGAGTAGCTGCTGCTTTTGCAACAGCTATTGGGGATCCTAATAAAATACCAAATACCAAATACTCCAAACTGGGAAATGTAATCCTGCAAGCAGCACTAACAAAAGCTACCAAAACCATAGCCAAAAACAGTTTTAAAAAATGAGCAAAACACCTCATCAGCCCCACAGTAGCTAACAAATTACTACCAGCTGCAAACAATTGACTACCTTCGCAGGCACGGCCACACCAAACAGTTCTCTTGACTAATGCCATCAGCTATCTCGCAAGGAAACTGGAACTCACACTAACACTGCTGCAAACCTCTCCTAGCATGCTAGCTCGACACAAACACCTGCTACAGACTTACTCAACAAATGAGCACAACCACACTACTGAACCTTACAAGTTCAAAACCACCAGTACCACCAAAACCACCAGTACAAAAGACTAGTACCATAGATGCCAACACCTGTTAACATTTACACTGGACAAGCCTCCATCTGTTACGAAACCCATTACTAGCCTACTGATTTTTCTGCACTCATTATGTCTAGGGGTCCTGGGCCTAGTTACATGGTCTGTGACCTGAATGAATCACTGCGTTTATGTGAGATAAAGCGTGGAAGTGGTAGTAAGCTGTCGTGTTCCATCTAAACTACTTGTTCCCTAACAGTAGTTACAGCTCAAGAGCTTCTCAGCCAATCACAATTCAAAATTCCAGAAAGCTGAACGGGAAGTCTTTGTGTTTTATTATTGAAGTTAATCTATTTATAAATCACAGTTAAACAGAAGTTGGCTTTAACGATCACACATTGATCACACAGCCCATTCCACATCTTCACTCGTCTGCCAATAAAGAATAAAGACAATAACCATGGCATAGGAAAAACAGAGGAGCTCCTTCTGACTGATAACTAGCTTATTAGCTTATACAGGATATGGTGTGTTGGCTGACTTGCCGACCTCTATGAGCCATGTACAGTATCTCTCTCTCTCTCTCGCACGCACACACGCACACACGCACACACACACACACACACACACACACACTTCACTTTTGTCAATTCCTGCTTGTATGTTTTCTGATGTTTCCTTCGCATGACAGCTTCAAGTTAGCTTCAGTTCTCACTCATAGTCACAGCCAGAGAGAGAATGCAATCGTTTACACTAAGCCTTTCATATCCACTTAAAAATGTGCAGTTTGGAGGACTTAGTCAGTATCTCTAGCCAAAATAAAAGCTAATCCTTTCTTTGTTTGCCGTTATTAGACAAACCTTCAACTTTCATGTACATCAATAGTGTTTTCTAAAAAAGACCAACAAACAATCTTCCGGGTTAATACTTGCCTTTTATACAAATCTTTTTTTGACATTTGAATATACCAATAGCCAAACATTTTGCATAGCTTTTCAGACAGTGTGTGTGGGCGTCTGTCTGTGTGCACCTGAAGATTTGTGTATAGTGATGCTTCTTTGAAATGCTATCATCCATCAATATGTAGCCTTTTTCTCTGTAACTTATCACTATCCTCCAAAGGTGAATATCTCCCTCTCATTTTTCATCACTCTCATCTTCGGCTGCATAGACAGAAATCTAAATATCCCCAATGCCTTCCCAAGGATCTCTGGCCTGGACTGCAGGACAGGTCTAGGTTTAAGTAGTGTTTGAAATATTTCAAATACGTTTAGTGTTTGCTTTAGTCTGCCTGGGGTGCTAGATAGGTTTTGCACTTTTATGAGTATTCTATTGGTTCCATTGCGCCAGAAAATCTCAATCAAGACAGATACCGTTTTCAAATAGTAATTGAACCCAGGTCTGGTCTGTGAGTCCCAAGTCAGTGACAGCTCTGAAACCGCACATCAAACCCCTCTCTGGAAGTCCACTTCTAGTACTGCTGATCTTTTACATTTAGCAGCAAATAAGTTATTTTGTAGAAACAGCATTTTTACAACAAGCATCCTGTTTGGGCCATTGGCACTGTAGCCTAGACAGTAGATAGATAGTGCACACAAAGGCACTTTCTTTGCCCCAAAACAAAACGCATGTTAGATGAGCGTTTGATGATTAAAGCGATGTCTTGCTGCTAGGATTGGAGGAGATGTTAGTCAGAACAAGTCAGCCTTATGTCATAATGATAACACTTGCAGTGGTTAGACTTAATGCAGAGCAAAGAATCTTAAAGAGAAAATTGTCGTTGCATAGGTTGTTTAAGTGTACATCTCATCTTTAGTATTCTATATTAGAAAACTTCACGGTAATAATAGTACTCCGGAGATTTTTTAACGCCTCGATCACACCGACAGCGTCTTGGCGCAAAATGGTATGCAGCATTTAAAAATATATATATTTCACCTTTATTTAACCAGGTAGGCTAGTTGAGAACAAGTTCTCATTTACAACTGCGACCTGGCCAAGACAAAGAAAAGCAGTGCGACACAAACAACAACACAGAGTTACACATGGAATAAACAAGCGTACAGTCAATAACCTAATAGAAAAAAAGAGGAGAAAAAAAGAGAATATATACACTGTCTATATACAGTGTGTGCAAATGGCGTGAGGAGGTAAGGCAATAAATAGGCCGTAGTAGCAAAGTAATTACAATTTAGCAGATTAACACTGGAGTGATAGATGAGCAGATGATGATGAGCAAATTATGATGTGCAAGTAGTGAAACTGGTGTGCAAAAGAGCAGAAAAGTCAATAAAAACAATATGGGGATGAGGTAGGTAGATTGGGTGGGCTATTTACAGATGGACTATGTACAGCTGCAGCGATTGGTTAGCTGCTCAGATAGCTGATGTTTAAAGTTAGTGAGGGAAATGTAAGTCTCCAGCTTCAGCGATTTTTGCAATTCGTTCCAGTCATTGGCAGCAGAGAACTGGAAGGAAAGGCGGCCAAAGGAGGTGTTGGCTTTGGGGATGACCAGTGAGATATACCTGCTGGAGCGCGTGCTACGGGTGGGTGTTGTTATCGTGACCAGTGAGCTGAGATAAGGCGGAGCTTTACCTAGCATAGACTTATAGATGACCTGGAGCCAGTGGGTCTGGCGACGAATATATAGCGAGGGCCAGCCAACGAGAGCTTACAGGTCGCAGTGGTGGGTGTTATAAGGTCCTTTGGTGACAAAACGGATGGCACTGTGATAGACTGCATCCAGTTTGCTGAGTAGAGAATTGGAAGCTATTTTGTCGATGACGTCGCCAAAGTCGAGGATCGGTAGGATAGTCAGTTTTACTAGGGTAAGTTTTGCGGCGTGAGTGAAGGAGGCTTTGTTGCAAAATAGAAAGCCGATTCTAGATTTTATTTTGGATTGGAGATGTTTAATATGAGTCTGGAAGGAGAGTTTACAGTCTAACCAGACACCTAAGTATTTCTGGTTGTCCACGTATTCTAGGTCAGAACCATCCAGAGTAGTGATGCTAGTCGGGCGGGTGGGTGAGGGCAGCGAACGGTTGAAAAGCATGCATTTGGTTTTACTAGCGTTTAAGAGCAGTCGGAGGCCATGGAAGGAGTGTTGTATGTCATTGAAGCTCGTTTGGAGGTTAGTTAACACAGTGTCCAAAGAAGGGCCAGATGAATACAGAATGGTGTCGTCTGCGTAGAGGTGGATCAGGGGAATCACCCGCAGCAAGAGCGACATCATTGATATATACAGAGAAAAGAGTCGGCGCGAGAATTGAACCCTGTGGTACCCCCATAGAGACTGCCAGAGGTCCGGACAACAGGCCCTCCAATTTGACACACTGAACTCTGTCTGAGAAGTAGTTGGTGAATCAGGCGAGGCAGTCATTTGAGAAACCAAGGCTATTGAGTCTGCCGATAAGAATTTGTTGATTGACAGAGTCTAAAGCCTTGGCCAGGTCGATGAAGACGGCTGCACAGTACTGTCTTTTATCGATGGTGGTTATGATATCCTTTAGTACCTTGAGCGTGGCTGAGGTGCACCCATGACCAGCTCGGAAACCGGATTGCACAACGGAGAAGGTACGGTGGGATTCGAAATGGTCAGTGATCTGTTTATTAACTTGGCTTTCGAAGATTTTAGAAAGGCAGGGCAGGATGGATATAGGTCTATAACAGTTTGGGTCTAGAGTGTCACCCCCTTTGAAGATGGGGATGACTGTGGCAGCTTTCCAATCTTTAGGGATCTTGAAAGATACGAAAGAGAGGTTGAACAGACTGGTAATGGGGGTTGCAACAATGGCGGCGGATGTTTTTAGAAAGAGAGGGTCCAGATTGTCTAGCCCAGCTGATTTGTACGGGTCCAGGTTTTGCTGCTTTTCAGGTATCCAGCATCATCTGGATATGTGCGCAACAAAAGATCAACATTCTCCTTCTGCTACCATTTCTGTCAACCCATTTACGCATACAGTTTGATGCATACATTCGATAAATCCAACAGATGCACCGCACAGAACGCACTGCAACTACCTCTGCTATGCAATGCTGCTGCAAGGCAAATGCAGCGTCATGTACTTCTTGTCTACCAAAATGCAATGTCCCTGTTGCTGTGATCGATGCATAAGTCCAAACAGTGTTTTTAAAATAAATGTTCTGGTTGGAAAAACACTTTCAGTGTAAACTTATACGACTATTTGGTATTTTCTTAGGATCTCCATTAGCTGTTGCGAAAGCAGCACCTACTCTTCCTGGGGTTCACACAAAACATTACAAAATATAGAACATTAAAACAATGACAGATTTTACTGAGTTGCAGTTCATATAAGAAAATCTGTCAATTGAAAAATTCATTAGGCCGTAATCTTTGGATTTCACATGACTGGGAATACAGATATGCATCTGTATATAAACAAAAGATAGGGCAGTGGATCAGGAAAACAGTCACTATCTGGTGTGACCAACATTTGCCTCATGCAGCGCGACACAGCCCCTTCGCATACAGTGGATCCCGAGTGACGCAGCGGTCTAAGGCACTGCATTTCAGTGCTAGAGGCATCACTACAGACCCTGGTTCGATTCCAGGCTGTGTCACAACCCGCCGTGATTGGGAGTCCCATAGGGTGGCGCACAATTGGCCCAGCGTTGTCCAGGTTAGTGTTTGGCTGGGGTGTCTGTCATTGTAAATAATAATTTGTTCTTAACTGACTTGCCTAGTTAAACAAAGGTTAAATAAAATAACATTTTAAAAAATAGAGTTAAACAGGCTGTTGATTGTGGAATGTTGTCCCACTCCTCATCAATGGCTGTGTGAAGTTGCTGGATATTGGCGGGAACTGGAACACACTGTCGTACATGTCAATCCAGAGCATCCCAAACATGCTCAATGGGTGAGTACGCAGGCCATGGAGGAACTGGGTACATTTTCAGCTTCCTGTAATTGTGTACAGATCTTTGCGACACGGGGCTGTGCATTATCATGCTGAAACATGAGGTGATGAATGGCACCACAATAGGCTTAAAAAATGTTTGCCTTGCAATGGGTCTCAGGATCTTGTCACTCTATCTCTGTGAATTAAAACTTCCATAGATAAAATTAAATTGTGTTTGTTGTCCATAGCTTATGCCTTCCCATACTATAACCCCAACACTAACATTGAGCAATCTGTTCACAATGTTGACATAAGCAAACTGCCAATCCATACGACGCCAAACCGGAATTCATCCGTGAAGAGCACACTTCTCCAGCATGCCGGTGGCCATCAAAGGTGAGAAACAGGAGCACGCAGATGAGCTTCCCTGAGAGGAGGAGAAAATCTTCGGTCGTGCAAACCTACAGTTTCATCAACTGTCTGGTGGCTGGTTTCAGACGATCCCACACGTGAAGAAGCCGGATGTGGAGGTCCTGGGCTTGTGTGTTTACACGTGGTCTGCGGTTGTGAGGCCAGTTGGAAGTACTGCCAAATACTCTAAATTGGCGTTGGAGGTGGCTTATGGTAGGCAAATGAACATTCAATTCTCTGGCAACAGCTCTCGTGGACATTCCTGCAGTCAGCATGCCAATTGCATGCTCCCTCAAAACTTGATGCATCTGTGGCATTGTGTTGTGTGACAAAACTGCACATTTTAGAGTGGCCTTTTATTGTCCCCAGCACAAAGTGCACCTGTGAATTATCATGCTGTTTAATCAGCTTCTAAATATGCCACACCTTTAAGGTGGATGGATTATCTTGGCAAAAGAGTGTTTAATGTATTTAATACAATTCCACTAATTCCACTCCAGCCATTAGCACGAGTCCGTCCTCCCCAATTAAGGTGCTACCAACCTGTGATTCTGATTGCAGGTTGCGGGTGCTTAAACATTCCAAATGTTGGATATCCCCACTCTGGCTGGATTCTACTGTAATAGCATTTACACATCACTTTGCCAGCCAACATCATGTTACCAAACCAAGAGATTGTGGCCACTGTGTTAGGGTAAAACTAGGCCCTCAAAAAAGGCCTTATGAAATATGTATTGTATTGTCTTGAATAATGTGTTTTTACAGAGTGTACCTACTGCAGAGCATCAACCATAAACAGAACGTTGTTGATGAGGCAATGGTTCTTTATAGTATTTTTATTTTCATTTCAAGTGTTAATAAAAGTAAAAGAGTACAGTATGTACCGACATTTGTTGTTTCTCTAAAATCTGTGCCCGTGACACAAGGCTCTGCATGATTTACAACTGTCCCGTTGATGGGACGCCTAGTGTTAATAAAAGTAAAAGAGTACAGCTTCTTACACAAACACCATACATGAACACACAAAACATTGAAGACAAAATACAATATGTATAGTTAATATTGTTTAGTAAACATCTACAGTTTAGTATTTTATATTAGATAACATTACAATAACAATAGTAATTCCCAGACATTGTACACTCCCGATTATGCATCAACAAGGATTTCTGGGATCGTACACTCCCGGGTATTGTGCATTAACATACCTGAACATTTTCTGGTGAAAAGTGTGTGACCCTCACGCTTTGAAAGAGGAGACGTCATAGCGTCAAAACGGTAGCATAACTGGAGACTCTCGCAGTTTTGGAGACAAATCAATGGCATTGTCCCAGTTCCTAGCTGATTTACTTTGGCCACTTGCTAACTAGCTAGAGCCAGGAAAAAGCTAACCTACTTCACACATCTAGATAGCTAGCACACATCTTATTAATGCCGGTTAGCTAGCTAGCGCTGATACCCAAACAGTGGTGTGGACATTCATGCACTCAATGTTGACGATATATCCCACATTCTTCCATGAAGAAAGAGAGATATATATGTTTACCAGCCAGACTCTCTCCCCATTCCCCCCCATCTAGCTTGATAAATTCAAAGCAAACACAAAACTTTGTGAAACTGCCAGGCTAGTAACTCTGCATTACTCAATGCACAATAGCTAACTAGCCACTCCATTGTCGAACCATAATACATAGCTAAAAGTATGTGGTCACCTGCTCGTTGAACATCTCATTCAAAAACCATGGGCATTAATTAATATGGAGTTAGTCCCCCCTTTGCTGCTATAACAGCCTCCACTCTTCTGGGAAGAGGTTCCAATTCATCCCAAAGGTGTTCGATGGGGTTGAGGTCAGGGATCTGTGCAGGCCAGTCAAGTTCTTCCACACGATCTCGACAAACCATTTCTGTATGAACCTCGCTTTGTGTACATTGTCAGCATTGTCACGCTGAAACAGGAAAGGGCCATCCTCAAACTATTGCCACAAATTTGAAAGCACAGAATCTTCTCAAATGTCATTGTATGCTGTAGTGTTAAGATTTCCGTTCACTGGCATTGCGCATGGTGATCTTAGGCTTGTGTGCGGCTGCTCGGCCATGGAAACCCATTTCATGAAGCTCTCCTAATAACAGTTATTGTGCTGACGTTGCTTCCAGAGGCAATTTGGAACTTGGTAGTGTATTGCAACTGATGCCAGACAATTTTTATGTGCTACGCGCTTCAGCACTCGCCAGTCCCATTCGGTGAGCTTGTGTGGCCTACCACTTTGCGTCTGAACCGTTGTTGGCCCTAGACGTTTCCACTTCACAATAACAACACTTACAGTTGACCAGGGCAACTCTAGCAAGGAAGAAATTTGACAAACGGACTTGTTGGAAAGGTGGTATCCTCTGACGGTGCAACGGGTGTGGCTGAAATAGCCAAATCCACTCATTTGAAGGGGTGTCCACATACTTATGCGTATATATAGTGTCTTTTTTTTAAAAAGGAAGCAGGCCTCTAGGCACCCGAAAGTAAAGATTGGCAACTGTTGGCCTGGTAACAGAATGGGAGAATGGAGATCACCACTGATAATATTACATAAAAAAATATTAAATATCTCTGAAGGTTCTTGCTACTGCACATGTTTGATTAGATTAGCTTCCTGACTCCACAGCTAAGGGACTGTTGTACAAAGCAGATGTGACAGCTTTGGCAGATGAGGGAAGGGGTTGGTGGTGGGGTGTTAATATTTTACAAGCATAACTAAGTTGAAGGGGTGTCCACATACTCATGTAGTGTAGCTTGGGGTAGCTACGGTACGACAACACAAACACTGCCAGCTATCTACATTTCCTCAACCAAGATCAATTCAAGACCAGCCAACACACAACAAACTGTAGCTGGGATAACAAATTGCCTTTCTAAGAAACAATAGGCTGTGCAACCAATGCAGTGTGTATGTTTACTAGACCAACACACTAGACACACATTGTTGAGCATTCAGAAGAAATTCCAGGATCTTACCTCAAATTCCTAATATTCCCTCAGTGGTCACTATCAAGTCTTACCTCGTCTCTTGACATTTAAATCCCAAAAGATCTCTGGTCAACAACTATGCTATGTTACTTAATTGTATGTGACAGCTCCGAGCTCCCTTACCAAAAAAAACTCGCTTCTGGCAAACAGCTGTGGCAAACCTTTGGCCAATTTACTACAAATTTGCGGCAAACTCATATTTTCACACGCAAATCAGTTTTGTGGCAAACTGTTGCAGTAAATTTGCGGCAACATGTGAACTTCTGGCAAACAACACTGGGACACTTATGGCGAACATTTTGGTTTTTGGTTACTGTGTGTTAAACAACATTAAAATATATCTATGTAAACCAAATCACAACTTACTTCACAGAGAAAAAAACTAAACATGCTGAATGCAGTAAATATACTAAACAATATGTATTAAATGTCTAAAAATGTCTAAACATTTCTAAATATAAATCCAATACAACTTTAAATCAGCATGATAATGAAGATAATAGTAAAGACTGGATATTTCCCAAATAAATTGTTTAATATTTGTGTACAGTAGGTACAACATTTACAGTACCAGTTAAAAGTTTGGACACACCTACTCATTCAAGGGTTTTCCTTTATTTTTACAAGTTTCTATTTTGTAGAATAATAGTGAAGACATCAAAACTATGAAACAACACATATAGAATCATGTAGTAACCCATTTTTTTAACAAATCAAAATATATATTTTCTATTTGAGATTCTTTGAAGTAGCCACCCTTTGCCTTGATGACAGCTTTGCACAATCTTGGCATTCTCTCAACCAGCTTCATGAGGTAGTCACCGGGAATGCATTTCAATTAACAGGTGTGCCTTGTTAAAAGTAAATTTGCAGAATTTCTTTGCTTCTTAATGTGTTTGAGCCAGTCAGTTGTGTTGTCACAAGGTAGGGTTGGTATAGAGAAGATAGCCCTATTTTGTAAAATACCAAGTCCATATTATGGCAAGAACAGCTCAAATAAGCAAAGAGAAACGACAGTCCATCATCACTTTAAGACATGAAGGTCAGTCATTACGGAAGATTTCAAGAACTTTAAAAGTTTCTTCAAGCGCAGTCGCAAAAACCAACAAACGCTATGATGAAACTGGCTATCATGAGGACTGCCACAGGAAAGGAAGCCCCAGAGTTACCTCTGCTGCAGAGGATAAGTTCATTACAGTTACCAGCCTCAGAAATCGGCAATTAACTGCATCTCAGATTGCAGCCCAAATAACAGACACATCTCAACATCAGCTGTTCAGAGGAGACTGCATGAATCAGGCCTTGATGGTTGAATTACTGCAAAGAAACCACTACTTTTATTTGTTTTATTTGACCTTTATTTAACTAGGCAAGTCAGTTAAGAACACTAATAAAGGACACCAATAAGAAGAAGAGACTTGCTTGGGACAAGAAACACGAGCAATGAACATTAGACCGGTGGAAATCTGTCCTTTGGTTTTACGAGTCCATATTTGAGATTTTTGGTTCCAACCTCCTTGTCTTTGTGAGACACAGAGTAGGTGAACGGATGATCTCTGCATGTGTGGTTCCCACCGTGAAGCATGGAGAAGGTGTGATGGTGCTTTGCTGGTAACACTGTCAGTGATTTATTTAGAATTCAAGGCACACTTAACCAGCGTGGCTACCACAGTATTCTGCAGCAATATGCCATCCCATCTGGTTTGCGCTTAGTGGGACTATCATATGTTTTACAACAGGACAATGACCCAAAACAAACTTCCGGGCTGTGTAAAGGCTATATGACCAAGAAGGAGTGTAATGGCTTTCGTCGGTAGAAGGAGAGGAGGACCAAAGCGCAGCGTGGTGCGTATCCATAAGTTATTAGAATACTTCTCAATATGAAGAAAAACAATAAACAGACGAAAAACCAACGAAGCTACAGTCCCGAACTAGTGAACACAGAAAAAAACAGGAACACACGAACAGGAACAATCACCCACAAACCAACAGTGAAAACAGGCTACCTTAATATGGTTCCCAATCAGAGACAACGTAAAACACCTGCCTCTGATTGAGAACCATATCAGGCCAATAAGACAAACCTAAACAAAGAAACACATAACATAGACTACACCCACCCAGCTCACGTCCTGATCAAGTAAACAAAGACTAAACAAAGGAAATAAGGTCAGGAACGTGACAAGGAGAGTGATCACCTCAACCCAATTGAGATGGTTTTGGATGAGTTGGACCGCAGAGTGAAGGAAAAGCAGCCAATCATTAAAAAAATATATATTTAACCTTTATTTAACTAGTCAAGTCAGTTAAGAACAAATTCTTATTTACAATGACGGCCTACCGGGCTATCAGTGGGTTAACTACCTTGTTCAGGGGCAGAACAACCGATTTTTACCTTGTCAGCTCGGGATTTGTTTCAGAAACTTTTTGTTTACTGGCCCAACACTCTAACCACTAGGCTACCTGCCACCCCAAGTGCTCAGCATATGTGGGAAGCATTCCAGGTGAAGTTGGTTGAGAGAATGCCACGAGTGTGCAAAGCTGTCAAGGCAAAGGGTGGCTACTTTGAAGAATCTAAAATATATTTTTGGTTACTATATGATTCCATATGTGTGATTTTATAGATGTCTTCACTATTATTCTACAATGTAGAACATAGTAAAAAATTAAGAAAAACCCTTGAATGAGTATGTCAGTCCAAGCTTTTGACTGGTACTGTACATGACAAATTTGAATACTATGGGGATGTTGACCTTAGGATGTTTAAAGGGACAACTACAGAATTATTTACATGAGCCAAGTGATGACTGAGCATTAGATTAACCAATGGATGGTTAAAAGATAATTAACAAAATGAATTAGGTAAATCAAACCCACTTCAGAACTACTTCCTTTTTGAGTGAACTTTGGAGATGGTGGCCCTGTAGAAGTTCTTTGTCCAAACCCTGTTGAATGAATGCACTGAAACAATCAGAAAACTAACTGATGATACTGAAAACAATCTATTTTGGCATCTTAAAAAGGTAGAATTTGACTTATACCTAATATGAGTTATGCCAAAATGTATTATTGTTAGTAAAACAAATGCTGGGTTAAAAATAATCCAATTCATAATTGACAACCCAGCGGGTTTGGGTTGTGCTTCCAACCCAGCGCCTTGGGTTGAGCTCTTGACCCAACTGCTGGGTAAATTAAACTATGTTGCTTGGTTAAAACAACCCAGTGTGTTCAGTTGTGACATAAACCCAACACATTGGGTTGGTGGATCGACCCAGCAGCTGGGTAATTTTTTATCTATTCCTTGGGTTATTTTCAGTGTCCTCCAAACTTCAATTTTGCTTGCATATTTTTTCCTTCTCTACCATCCCACCACCTCCCTTTCCTACACACAATCAAGATACAGTGTTCAATTTCAAATAATACATTTATATTGCCTGCATTTCAGAACATACATCACGTTAGAGAATGTACTAGAATATATATAAAACAGCGCATTGAAACAAAGCCCTATTGTCTATTATGTATTATTTCTCAATATAAGATTTCATAAGAGTGGATTGATTATTAGAATGTATTTATATTATTTAATGATCCAAACAGTCCAAACATCAGATTTAAGCCTCAGCTGAGCTGGATGCACACAGATTGCAATCTGAGAAAAACAAAGCATGTGTGTGTGTGACACTGTCTGTCTTAAGGGGTATTAACAAATCTGTCTATCAGACAGTGCCAAATCTAATCAATCGATATTCACATTCACTGACACACTTTGGCTATCTTAGGTGACCGCACACACACCATGCTGTTTTGCTATACAAAAATGGTCTACATTTGGGTCGAGTTAAAACGCTGTTACACAGAACAAGTGTAAAATATTGCATTTGAAGGTCACTCTAAGGACATGGACTAATGACTCATTAGTTAACTGTATTTCATTCATAAAGCACTTTTCACAATCCCCAAAATGTAACATTTGTATTTAAAATAAATTGCTTTAGAACGAAAGCGTACCAGAACGTGCTTCAGTAGTTGAACTAATGGCAAACGAGCCACATACCATACCGTAGGCAAAAAGCAGGCACAAAATGCATTAAAAAAACTAAAAGTAATTTGAACAGAGCAATAAATAGTCCCATAAGAGCATTTTAGCATTGAATGAGACACTCATGGCTCATCCATCCATTGATCTATTAATTCATAGGAACACGTCAGCCGGAGGGCTGTGCTTTCTCCTGTCACTTCCTGCACTACGTACAAGAGCAGATACAGTACATATCCACTTTTGTTCAGTGGGGAAAAATACATGCTCGTGTTGCGAGCATCTTACTGCGGGGAATCAGTCTTACTGCGGGGAATTCTGTTCGTGGTCTGTAGGAATTTCCATGCTGGGGGCACAGTGGGAAAGTTGATATCAAACACATAATAGTACTTGAAGCACACATTCAGTGCACCAAGCATTGTACCTCGCTCCAATGTCGGTCCACTAATGACTGTAAATACCTGTGAGCTGTCCCCGAGAGCAGACAAATGGGTAGGGTCTGGTCACCAAGTTTACAGCCAATTATTTCATGCGGGTGATTTACCTGAAGCATGAAAACAAGTCATGACTGGGCTGATGGAAACATGAAATGCCGGTACAACTTTATAAATGCCCACAGACAATGTTCGTTCGACATTGTCTGTGTAATTATGTGAGAAATGACGGTGGGAACTCCTTTAGGCGCAAATATTGATATAATGACCACCTTGGAGTCACGCGATGATTTGTTGTATTTTCCTTCCACCACGACTCGGAAAAGTCTGCAGTTTATTAAACTACAGATTGAATAAATTATGATGAATTTCACAGGATGGTATATGTGATGAGCTTGACGCTCATTTCCAATAAATATTGAGGGTCTTATTCTGGTGATATGATGATCGATGCATGGCTGCAGTTTGACAAATAATATCGTTCGTATTGTAAGAAATTGAAATAGATACTGGAGACTAGTATAACAACATTCCAACATAGGCTATCCTTTGTACAAAATGAACCCACCCTCTCTTTGTCCTTAGGCACATGCCGATCTCATTAGATACTAACCTCAGACACACACACACCCCACTCAGGACAGGCCCCTGAAACATCATTTAGACATACACATTCTTTCCAAGGGTGTGACTCAAGACAAAGAACTATGTCAAGAGCCAATGGAACGTCGACACCTGGTCCGAACAGAGCCGAAACAGGACACTCACCGACCAAGATTGACCAAGAGGAAGGCCAGACGACAAGACCACCTACTTTGCTAGTTGCCTATAAATTTGAATGATACTGTTTAGAGCGGCGCTCTCTCCTCGCACGATTTCATAAGAATCTGACAGAAAGGGGCCGTGCACGTTTTTGCCTGATATCTTTACACTTTAATAAAACGGCCTTATTATACCAAGATTATCCACCCGTCCCTAGTCTCCACTATGAACGTATCACATGCAACTCGAAGAACGCAGAGATGATGGTGCAGAAACATAAACGACCGTAAGTAGCAACAAGAAACTTGAGTAAGGAATGGTCAAACCGATCATGAGAGCCAGCAAGTCATCATACTTGGATATGCAGGAGATCCAAGATCAGGAAGACGGTGAGTCAGCACCAGGGTAGAGAAGAGTAACTAACAGGATAAGAGGTACCAAGTGTAAGAGTATATCTAGAAGAGGCAAGTGAGGAATCCACACGGACCAGACAGAAGAGCAAGTTACGCTAAAGATATGCAGCAGAACAGGGACACACTAGAGCCAGGAAAGATGGGCACGCAGACCTATACCATACGAGGAATGACACTCGGACGCGATAGAGGTGGCGGACACGAGAGAGCTAGCCAGATGCGCATAGGACGGTCAACAGGCATCAAAACTACAACCACACACCACTGGACTAGATCAACAGAGCGCCGCGAACATACTCAGTAAGGCAGCGCCGGTATTAAGTGCAAAAATCGTGCGATGGAAGTGGTGATTAAGCCAATACAGTTAAAAATAAATCGAATAGAAGACTCAGATGTGGAGTGTAATAGTTATGCTAAACTACTCTATGGGACTGGTTTATGAATTAACGGCAGTGTCCGATATCTTAACAGTATTAATAGGTCACAAGATCTGATTCCCGCTGCTAACGTTCATGGCAAGGACTAGTAGGTAGACTGATCGAGTAGTGTACACGGTGAGAGGAATAAGCATATGACCGATACAACGATAAGATCGGCAGGCCCCATACATAATGACAGTCGAACCCAGGGCTCACGCGATTAGGGGTTCCGGCGTGAATATACACAAAAAGATGATACCAGTATACGCCAGGAGTAGTGGATGAAATCATTTAGCAATCGCAACGAAGCAGAGTACCAGGGGGAAACATAAATAAAAGATAAAAATAAAAAATATAATACGACACACAGTCGGCCATATTGAGACAGTCATCAGGAATAGGGGTACCGTGAAGAACCCATAAATTAATATATATCAGTTCACAAAGCTGCGTGCAGTAGCTATACACTAGACCTAGTGTCACGTAGACGCA